>NW_020536999.1:52445455-52487255 GCF_003426905.1 Ctenocephalides felis | reverse complement strand
AAAATCTAATATAAAAAATACGAAACTAGTGGTGTTGATGGCATCGTGCCTTTAAGCAAATTGCTGGAACTTTTTGTACCAAAAATTATTTTTTTTAAAAAAGATCAACACATTTTTTCAAACTTAAAAAAAAAATTATGATAAATTTGAAATTTTTGAAAAAAACTTTAATTTTTGAAAAATTACGTTTTCGAAAAAAAGATTTTTCTATATTTTGAAATATTTTGCAAATTTTTGAACTTTTTATCAAAGCAATCGCGCTGATTTAACTGCATAGAGACAATGGAAGCGCGTAAGCGCCGCGTCGCCGTCTAACGGATAAACATTGTACGGAACCCATAGGAATGTAAACAAAATTTATACTTATTGTCAAAATCTTTCTCCGAAACCAGCCTTCCCAAAAATTTAATCAGTTCTTCATTTTGTCAATACAAGTCAATGTTTTCTGAATTATTGAAATCGGACGCTTTGTTCTCGCAAAAACTGAGTTATTGTTTTTGACACTGTTTGCCTCGTACAAACCTAACAGCTAGACCTGTCTTGTCCAAAACGAATTAGTACGTCTCTTTATCAATATAATATAAGAATGTTTTTTAAATCACTCAAATCGGTTGAACTGTGCTCCGAAATCGTCGACGAAGGTTTGTATCTGCACACTCACACACACACACACATATACATCATTTTTTTCTAAAGTATGCCTAAATGTTTAGAAACCTCTGAAACGTAAGGATTTATAAAAATTTTCATTTTCTATTATTTGCTATTACTATAACTTACCTACACCCTACAGGAAGTTTAAAATATAGTACAATTTTTAAATAAACCCCCAAATTTATTTATTTGATTATATAAATTTAGCCCATTACCATAAGCAGTTTTCCATTTCTCATATGTAAAATGCTTTTAATATAAATTTCTATCGTAGCAATACAAATAGTACGTAGTAAATTAAAAGTTTTCCATATTTATTCGACTGCAGTACGATTGCATATGCTAGTAAACACAAACTTTAATAAATGGATAGGTTTATGAGCATTTGTTTTTAAAACAGTTATTTAAAACTTTGAACATAATCAAAATATAAACAACTATTCTGTATAATTTATATTTATTTATAAAGATAAATAATAGCGAATAGAGCAAAAGTCGAGTCAAAGTGCGCCAAAGCGATTGGTAGAGCTGTAAAAGTTTATGAATAGCTGTAAAATAGAATAAATAAAACTTTTACTCGGAAATTGTATACTTTGAGATGAGTATCAAAGTTGAGTGTTCGTTTCTGAATTCAATCCATACTTTGCTTTTAGTTCAAACGCTATAAAAATTGTAATAAGATATGTGGAAAATTTCAAAATAATTTATTATTAAACAGTAAAAAGTGGCATTTATAATCTACAATAAAAGTGTTTTGCTAAAGCTCTTAAATGTACCGCATTGTAACAACATATTACTTGGTTCGATGCTGTAAAGCTCCAGGTATTGATATAGATTCGAGATATTCTTTTATATGTGCAATGTCTAGATATTAGATTAGAATATAATTTCTATAATTTCTATACACCTTTTCGGAAAACTATTATTCTAAAGACCATTTCGGAGATTTCCAATAATATATAAATTAGTATGCTACAAGACCATTGGAAATCAATGATATATAAACTAGTTCGTATTTTACCAGTATCGAAAATTTTGATTGTAATACATTTATTTTCTAACTTGCTGTAATTTATTTTCGACGGCAAAAAAACATTTTTTTTATTTATTTGCTATTCAATCTAATTAGTGCCAAAGAAACTAATCAACTGTTCAGTTGTTTTTTCTTTTACTTGAGATTTTAAATTATGGGAATTTTTTTTTAATTTCTCATAGGGTAAGTTATAGTAATGGGCCAAAATCGAAAATGAAATCTTTTGCATATAAAAGATTCAGAGGTTACTGAATATTTTGGCATACCTTAGAAAAAATGGATGTGTGTGATTGTGTTTGAAAAACATTTGATTCCTATTGATAGGGAGTTATGGTGTTTAATTTATGGCAAAGGCAGGTCCGGCCGTTTTGGAGATACAGAGCGAAGAGTGCAGAAAATAGATATTGAATTTTTGAGAGAGCGGAGTACCCGATTTGAATGATCCAAGAACATTCTATTCGTAATTACAAGGGGAAACCGTTTCAGAGATACCGAGTAAAATGTGAAAAATGACAGTTTTTGATAGAACAAAGCATTCAAATTGAATGATTCAAAAAACTTTCTGTATGTGTTCATGAAATGATTGCTTTTTGGGAGAAGAAATTTTTGTTTCAATTTTTTTTCAATTGTCAGAAATTATTATTTTTTTGAATATCGAAAATATTTCGGATTTTAATTTTAATTCCAGCTAAAGTTTCAAAGCTCACTTACACTTCAAATAAACAATTTTAAATTTGCATTTCAGTTTTTATAATTCTTATAAATATTAGAGAATGTCATCCATTTTAAATTTGATAGAGAAGTATTTATAATATAAGTTGCAGTAATTATAATATATTTGAAATAATCTATTTGAAAACATTTAATATTCCTCGAATATTGCGTACCAAGGCACGAAGTCATACACCACTAGTTATCATAAAATTTACGAGTATATTAGAAACATAAACCATTTTGTCAATTATCGATTATTTGTTGAGTGCATATAAATATTTTTGTCAGAAAACTATCAAATAATCAAGAAAAATTAGGTAGGTCGGGCAGACTTTGAGCAATTACCATATACTGTGAAAACCAAACCAATAATATCACAAAAATTAACACATATCAAACAAATAACTATCTGACTATATTTAATAAAACTTGCAGATAATTCATCATTTTATAATTAAGATTTTTTTTGCGGCTTTTCGAAAAATTTGTCACCCGGTGCTTTTTACCCAGGTGGGTGCAATAACACGGCTAGAGTGCTATAAGTGAAATGTCTTATTTCTAATTTTTAAAGATTTTACAAAATAACTACATTGTTCATCCAAAGAAATGTATAAATAACCTTGATCAAGTATTTCGCCAGAAATAATTATCATCAGAGTTGGAATAACTATTAGTTTGAATTATTTTTTGTGAAATTATTTTTTAAATTCAATTTACATTTTTAATAATTATTTTTATATTGAGTCTCTGTCAGCGTGAAGGTTCGTTCAGCTGATCCTTTTCATTCCAATCACATGTAAGCTTTTACAGAGGTTATATAAAAAAATTCTAGGCTCTAATTTAGAATTAACAATACTTTTTATAAAACTATTTTATAATGTATGCTTAAAATTTATACTGTGGTCTCGCGAACTAAACAACAGTACTTACAATAAAAAAAAAACGAGCAAAAAAAATGGTTATGGATTTTCTAACATTGCCGTATATCGCCTCATAGCGATATCGCAAAGATTAAGGTGATAGCCAGTTATACATCCTTTCCCCTCTACTTTCAAATAGTGTTGTTAAAAAATGCTTAACTTTACTTGTTTTCGAGATATCGGATGTGAACCATTTTATCCGCATACTTTTACCCCCCGCATCTACCCTATGACTAAATCCTCACAATCCACAACAAATTTGTCAGTATCAGAGTCTTTCACTCGATTTTTACAATAATTCTGACATTAAAATTCCGTCGAGTTAATCAAATGATTTGTGTCTGCTAACGGGCGTATAATAAAGCATTCTTCGGCATGCCGTGCCGTTCGCCCGTCCTGAAAATCGCGTATAACTAGAATTTATACAAGGCATTAACTGGCCTGCATAATTTATACGGGCGCGCAATAAAACAGTAAGCAGTGCCTTTAAATCAACCTCCCTAAATGGCGGCCGCCTTATGGGAGACCTTTTCCACTCAAACCCTTCGAGACCCCACGGACAGCGACCCACTGACTGAGGAAAAGGACCGCATGGGCGGGCAACCCGGTTTACTTTAGGCTAGGCGAACCAAACGCTATTCGGGAACTACTTTAGAATAGTTAAAGACTGTATTTAGTTCTGTTCTCGATGATAGGATAAGGGTTCAGATAGTTACTGACATATAACAACTTTATAATTCCGCGGAACCTTTCATAAACTATATTACGTATGCTAAATCGACGAGTTTGGTAAAAAAAACTAGTTGTACATGGCATCATGCCTTTAGGCGAATTGCTGGAACTTTCTGTACCGTAACGAAAAGTTCGAGAAATATTAAATGTTTTCAAATAGATCATTATAAATATTGTAATATTGTCTAATATTTATAAAAATCATACAAACCGAATTGCAAAGTTGAAATTATTTTTGCAAAGTATATTATAATTTTAGTCAATTTAAAATCAAAATCTGAATTATTTTCTATATACAAAAAAAATTTTTTTGAAAAAAAAATTAAAATATTTTTTTTTCTAAAAGCAATTATTTTGTTGAAACAAGCAGAAAGGTCTCTGAATCATACAAATCGGAAGCTTATTTCTCTCAAAAACTGTCATTTTTTGCACATTTAGCTCTGTATTTTTGAAATGACTGGACCTGCCTTTGCCAAAAACTAATCACCTCTTCTACCAATTATTACAAATTGAATGTTTCATAAATCATTCAAATTGGATACTTCGTTTTTTCAAAAGCTCCATTTGTATTTTCTATACACTGTGCTTTGTATCTCCGTAACGGTTGGACTAGCCTTTGCCAAAAACTAATCAGCACATCTTCCTATCATTAGGAATCGAATGTTTTTTTAACCATTCAAATCGGTTAATCCGTGCGTCCGAAAACGTGGACGAAAAAATGCGGACATACAAAACACACACACACACATCAAATTTTCTGAGGTATGCTAAAATATTCAGAAACATCCAAAACGTCGAGATATGCAAAAATTTTCATTTTCGATTTTTTGCCATTACTATAACTACCCTACGGGAAGTTAAAAACTGGTGGTGCTTGGCATTGTGCCTTCAGACAAATTGCTGGGGTACATTGAACTTTGTCTTTGCCAAAAACTAATCAGCTCATATTCCTATCAATAGGAATCGAATGTTTTTTGAACCATTCAAATTGGTTGATCCGTGCGCCCGAAAACGTGACCTGAAATTTGTATCCATACATACATACACACACACACATCTATTTTTTCTGAGGTATGTCAAAATGTTCAGAAACCTTCAAAACGTCGAGAAATGTAAAAATTTTCAATTTTGATTTTCGACCCTTTACAATAACTTACCCTACGGAAAGTGAATAAAATTATATAATCATTAATTATCTGATACTCATATTTAAATTAATTAATATATTTACTTTATAATATGCATGAATATGTGTGCACGTTGATAAAGTTGCAAAATATATTGTCGACTGAATAAACTAATTGCTTATTTATAATAAATCAATTATGCATTCAGTTTTAAATACGATTAATACGTCGCATTAGGCCCGTTAGTTAATAGTATTACATTTTAGATTCTAAATACATAATAATTATTTTAACATGAATGACAATTTATTCAATTTATTTATGTATACATATATTTATATAGCAAATGCAGAAGAATGATCTATAATATGTTGAATATTGAAAATTAATCATCACAAGTGTTTCTTTTTATTATGGATTAATTTTAATTATGGATTTGGTCAATAACATTTACACACTTGTGCGAAACTTGCGTGAGTTCAAGCTTACTCCGGACAACCTAATATCGTGCAGTAGCTATGTTCATTTTTATTTGAAAATATAGATCAAAAATATGTTTACTATTGAAAATAGGACTGAGGGCACTGCGGTGTGATATGGTAATTGTATGATGTAAAATGTTTAAACATTCGGAAAAAGCGATCAGAACTTTATATGTGCCTAAAACTGAAAAGTGTCGAATCTGAAACTTCAGATTAAAATCTAATAGCTATAACCACTAATATCAAGGTGACCATATTTTTTTTAGTCAAAACCGGGACAACAATTTTTAGTTATGTTAATTCAGGACCTTAAAATAACAAATGCTAGTTAAGCATACAATAATTAGTTTTATATGAATCATTTTTTATTAATCAAAATTGCGGACTTTTGTTTTTGTATGTTTTTCTTTGCTTTTGAGTCGTGTATGAACTCCTATTCGATTTTCTTCATAATTATAAGTTGAAAAAAAAATAGCACTTTTTTGTTTGTTTTCATAATTTTTAGTAATTTTAATTTTAATTTTTGAAAAACCGGGACAAAAGATCTAAATCCGAGACGCATATTGCTATTAGAAAACCCGAAACGTATGGTCACCTTACTAATACGCGATACTCTTAAAAGAAAGAATCATAGCTTTTGTTTAAATCTTTGCTTATTTTATTCGTAACAGTGATTTTTTAGCTTACCAAAATGTGTAAGCCAATGTCAAATACATCGTCGTACTAAAGAGTTAACAACCCGTTAAAATAGTTATGTTCACCTTGATGTAAACATTTATTTACATCGGCGTGCCTCCTTTTAGTATTGATTGTGATTTAGCGAGCATTTATATTCAGGACCCTGCCTCGGCGATGTTTTTGCGCACCCCATAACAACCCGCACACGAACTAAAGCTGCACGCCGTTGGCAAAACATCGAAAACTTGAAATCAAACTTTTAATGAACCGAAGTAGCCTCTGCATTATACATATAGAATAAGTCAATCTTATAAACTTTGATATAACACGCAATTAACATGCCGTCCATGCTTTGTATTGACTGAAAAATCTACAATTTATTTCATATCTGAAATTTAGATTTTTTTGGCATTGTATACTAATGTAAATTTTTATAAATTAACATACATTTATTTAAATGTAATTTTATTACATTTTATGTTTCAATATAGAATCTAGATTGTTCTGAGTTTATGAATTAATTACAAAATTTACTAAAATATTTATTGATGTGTTTTCACTACATGTATTAAGGACAATGAATATATACTCGTAAAAAGAAAAAAATGTTTTAGATGATAATTAACATAATATATGAGATACAAAAGATTTTTCAACTTTATAATATAAATCTATCTTATTAAGTTGTAAACATATTTATCGGTTATCATTATGAGAGCGAATCACTGTTTTTCATTGTTGAATACCAAATAAAATTGTATATAATTCTTTACGCTATTTCGCTACAATTTGCCAACGAAATTTAATAAAATTTATAAAAAAATATTGATAAATTGTAGCAAGATAATTTTTTGAATTCTATTTAGTATTGATTGCTATTTATTGATAACAATAAAAAATTAAAGAAAATCATATATAATATATATTCTGATTTTTTAAAATGAAAATACAGTCGGAATTCTGAGATTTTGATGTATCAACCAATTGGGAATGCATTTTGCGTTCACGATTTCTTTCAAAATTTTATTTTGGAACCTTTGTAGAATAGTTATGTTCGATTTACTGGCCGCACCCCATAGCTGTAGGCCGTAGGACCATATTGGTTTAATAATTGGCTTGTATATTAGTTTTACGATTGTGCTTTGAAACGCTTGTATTAATATTTCGACTTATTTTGGTTTGATAATTGAGTGGATTTAATTAAAAATCAATACTTTGCAGTTGAATGATGTTTTAATTGGGCATCTATATTCTTTGTACACTTTTTTGTTTATGTTATAAAATCATGACACACTTAATCTGTATTGAAACTAAATTGTTCCAATATATGAAGACGATACTTGAGTAAAAATGGTATGAATTTTGTATTTATGGTAGGGCGGGGCTTGAAGGTCCACCACCAATATCACAAAAACAAGTAATGTTAGGAATTTTTGAACAATAATGTTTGAAAGTAGAGGGAGAAACATGTAAAACCAGCCATCACCTTGAAACTTACCACGTTGCTATCGTTTGAAAATCCATAACAATTTTTTTTTCTTGTAAGTTGATTTTTAATATAATATCTTCGTATACGTTATATATGTTATTTATTTGTTTTATAAGATGAATTGTTAATTTTAAGTAAGATTCAACAATTTTTTTCATATAACCTCAATAAAAACTCACGTTTGAGGGTAAAAAGGCCCAACTGAACCTATACCTTGGCAAAGGTTCAAACAATAAAAATTAGTGGATAAAAAAAGAATTAAGTGAAAAAAAGCAATTTTACATTATATATGCAGGAATATTAATTAAATAGTAATTCCAACTTTGCTGATCTTCCTGACGAAGGACGAGATCAATGTTATATACAGTTTATCTCTGTATGTGTTATCGGTTGAATAATGTAGCTATTATTTGTAAAATTCCTTAAATTATAAAAAAATACATTGGACCTGTTTGTCCCCTGACCGTTCCATTTTAAGCCGCCTATGGGGTGGAAAGGACCAGGTCTCAATTTTTTTAAGAACAGCAATACATTTTTGCAATGATGAATTTTCTGGGAAATTTACTGAACAAAATCAGATAGTTGTTTGTTTCATATGTGTAATTTGTTGTTGTAAATTGGTTTGGTTTTCACAATATGATGGCTCAAAGTCAAATTGGGCCTTTGTGCCCCGTCCTACTTATAGACACAAACACAATACCTACTGATACCCATACGTTTTGGATAACATCATCACCACCCATTTTTTTACTAAACTATATAAATTAGTCAAATTGTTGAAAAATATTAAATATCATGGATTAATGTATGATTTTGTTCAAAGATATTTAAAATGTGACAAGTCTATATTGCAATGTTTAGGTATATATATATATATATATATATATATATATATATAAATTATAAAAAGTATATTTATAATGAATGGTAGTCTGCTCGAAGGCAGGTCCATGATGCGAGAGCCACCACAGATAAATTATTCCCTTACCTTCCGTCGTCTATCATTCCCGTTACCACTAGGTCTCCCTGCCTTTATTTTGCACAATTTTTTATGTAATTTCCTTCCAAAACTTTTGCTTCCATGCTTCCTGATCCTGCGCTTCGGCTTTCAGTTTCCTGTATTTTCTCTTTATATATATGATAGTTTTTTTAGCAGCACTATATAATACCGCTCACATGACACGGTATTCCCGACTACGAGCGGTAATCTACCCATCTGTTCTTTTATTTTTTCTTTGTCAAATAAATTTTTACAAGCTGAGTAAGGGCAATAACGGTAAGCGTTTCGTCCCATAGGAAATGGTTTCTCTAAGCCGGGAAACTCCGAATATTTTTCTTCTTTCGTATAATATTAAAATGAGATACGGTAAACGTTAAATGCGAAAATATTTTTGTTTAGAGCACAAATTGTGAGAATGTTATAATAAGATCCTTTTTAAGCGAAAAAATCCTTTTCTTACAATCTTGCTTTTTACCTGAAATGCAGTTGTACGAAAATTATAGGGTAAAATTTCTTTCCTAAATTTGCAGTTTTTTTATTGATATAATGTTTTCTTATTTCAGTCAGACAGGAGTGCCTGGTATAAGAGATTATAAAACAACTTTCATACATATTTTACATATACATATCATTTATGTCTATTACAACTTACATTTGTAAGACTTATATTTAAATATTTTTAAATATTCCCTTAATTTATTTTGTCTACAATTTCTTTATCATATTTTTTTTATTTTTTTTTTAAGTTTTTTGTTAACACTTTTGTATTTTGTAATTTATTATATATTTAGTGACTTTTAAATCGCCTATTTCGTATAAAAGTGAGAAATTATAACATTGCTACTAAACATGAAAAATATTCGAGGCCAAAAGCACAATTAGTTTTAATATTTTCGGATCTTCACTATTTCATTAATATACCATCAATTAGTAATTAGAGACATATGAAAGAGTATGTTAGTATTTAAGTTTAAAAAAATCTTTTTTTTTTCTTTTGTATTTTAAATTTTTATGGTATTGGTGAATCCTCTTCGGATCCACAATAAGATTTTGTAATTGGTTAGTTGCCAGTTTGTGAGAATTTATCATCATTATAATTTATTGCCTTTATGGTGGGTTTAAAAACGCAAAATAATAATGATACTTTGAACATCTCTTCCGATACGATACATATGATTTCTATATATTTATTTGGAGGATATAATTAAAATTTAAAGATAGAAGATTTACTTGATTACAGAAGCTACAGGCTTACCTTTAGTATTTACTACGCTTATTCCCAAATTCTGATTTTAACTATTTTTAAGAAATCTAGAACATCAAAAAAAGTTGTGAAAATATATTTTTAGGCGGTTACTATTTTGTGTTTTTTTTCTTATCCATAGTTTACGAATGCAAGATTATTCTAGATTACCCACCATTGATCACGTGCCAATTTTTGAGACTACCTACGTCATAATCAGCTAGAATAGAAAATTTTGACTGTTTTTAATTTAATTTTTTTCTGTATTCTTAAATAAAAAGCTAAAGACAGTGGATGGTAAAAGTATTGTTTGCCTTGTTTTCATGGTCTCTATACTGTAATACATATACCTTTAATAAAATAGATTACAAATGAGAGGATGCATCGATATATTGTTTCAAATGTTTAAAAATAATCACTTAACATTTTCATAATATTGTTTGAAAAATCGATTCAAAAACAAGTATAGTTGAATACTTGCCTTAAATTACTCGAGTCACTTCCAATTCATTATATCTTGTTTACTGCAAAAGTACTTGCTTATACATTGTGCATTAATATTTTATAAATGGTCTTCTAATTATTAAAATGGTGTACTATAAGAGCAGAAACACCAGCAATATTTCTTGTTTTCTGTTACAACATAATTAAATGATGTACGAGGATTCAAACAGAAAAACAACTTTAAAGTAACGTTATAGACTGGATGCAGGATCATAATATATTTTTAAAATAACACATTTTGAAAAATTAAAATATAGAAAGTTTTTTTGAATATAAAACATATCTAAAATTATATTCATTCCAGAAAAATTCAATAGTAATAAAATATGTATACTATTAACGATATTTTTCTAAGAAGCCTTAGGGTAATATTTCAACCCTTTTAGATAATTTTTTTTCAGACGATAGGTATATTATTATTATTTAAAAAAAATAACCCAATATTGTTTTTACGCTAAAACAGGACAAAAGAGCATGTTTTCATATAACAACTTTAGAAAAACAACTTTACTAATGTCATAGAGTGGATGCAAAAATATAATGTATTTATGAAAATAATACATTTGAAAAAATTAAAATATATTAAACTTTTTGCATATAAAACATATCTAAATTTATATTTATACCACAAAAAATATTCAATACTAATAGAATATATAAAATATTAATGATATTATTCTAAACAGCCTTAGGCTAATATTTCAACCCTTCCAAATCAATTTTTTTCAGACGATATATTATCATTATCTAAAAAAAAAATAACCCAATATTGATTTTATGCTAAAACAGGACAAAAGGGCATGTTTTTATATCCTTCAGAGAAAATTGAATTGTCAAAAATGTATTTGAATCACAAATATTTCTAGATGACAGCATTGGAATCAAGACATCGTAAATCATATGGTATATAAATATATATATATATACTAGCCGACCCGACAAACGTTGTTTAGCAATGAAAAATATTTCTAGAAACATTTTAAAATAAAATGAACTAACCAATTGTGAATGTGAAAAGAAGTATGTGGTATGTATAATATGTAAAAGAAGCAGCTGGAAAAAATCATATGGATGGTTTACCCACTGCAAAGCATGCCGCATATGTTCATATTTTCTTGGGCCTTATAGATAAGACCAGAGCCATCCTATTCTCAAACTGATATTATTTAAATTGAATTAGCACATTTACATAGATTCAAGATTTTGTAATATTATTTTCGCGCTTTTTAAAGCTTCGGTAATTTTTTATTACGAATTGAACTCTAAAAATTTATTTTTGAACTATGCAGTGGTTTCCTAGTAAATCAATAAAACTTGTTAGGGTGGACAGCCTATAATTATAAGTAACTTGTTTTTGTAGTTAAATTTGAGTTTTTCCTTGAGTTAGAGAAGATATTAAACAAAATTTAGTAAAAAACAATTTTTGACCAAAAGACAAACTATTCTATTACTAAAATGACTATAAAAATTAAAAGTTTATGGTAGGAGGGTGAAAAGTTTGGACTCCATGTGTTTTTTAGATATAAATTATAAAAAAAATAAAATAAAAAAAAGATTTCAGAAAAATACAAAACTAAATCTCTAAGGCGGCCAACCCTTACAACTTAGGGGTAAGAAAATAAATGTTATATAATAAAAGTTATATTTTATTATAGAATTTTATAAAGGTCAGTCAAGCCGTTACGGAGTATTGTCACTATATATATATAATATATATGATGTCTATTTTTAAATTGTCGACTATAATAAATGTAAGGATATATGATACTATTTGATCTAAAAAAATGAAATACAAGAAACACCTCTCTCCGTGATGTTGATCGATGAAATTTATGCAATTCGCAGAGTGCAGATATGTTTACATTTTATATATTTTCCCGTTATGAAATACGAGAGATTCCTTTGATGTGCATTGTGCAATCAAATAGTTACACAACTGGTTGGATTACCATCATGGCAGTGTAAATAAAAATAAATATTCAGATTATATCCAATAGCAAACTGAAGCGATCAAACTAAACGAATTTATTTTACTATGCTTATATTTGTTGTGTATGCAAAATATTGCAGCAAACAGTATATGTAATATGTGAAAGAATAAATATTGTTCTTGTTACTGAATCCGGTTAATTTGACAGCATATGTAAAGTAAATTTAGAGAAAAATAAATGTAACAGAAAAAAATGAAAAAGTATGTCAGAGTAGCAGCACAATGTTTGTACTAAAATATTTTGAAAAGAAAACTAAACTAGGGTGGACCCATATTGTGTAAAGAGTAACTTCTACACAACATAGTTAAAGCTCATATAAAATATTATATTATATTACTATTATTAAATTACTATTATTAAAATATAATATAATATTATATTATACAAAAAATGATGTTTGATGAAAGGAGCCTTCATGCTTTGGAACGGTCCTTGGTCACCAATGATATTTGGCACCAATAATAATAAATGTTTATTGAAATATCAATATTGTTTATTAATACCTAGACAGTTGAATAAATAATTTATAATATATTCAAATTTAAAATTAATATTACAAATTTTTGAATTATTACAAAATCTGTAATACTGATGATGTTTTAGTTATGCAGCAATATAGGGCAAAAGCTATTTTCACTTAAAAACTATTTTTTCCAGTGAAAATCTGTCACTACTGTTTGACATTAGGCTGCCCTGAATAAAACATAATAATTAATTACGAAGAAATGGCTCAACATATCTTTAATGAAACTATTCATTAAAAACATTAACTAAGCACGATTCTCAATCAATATTTTTGAATTAATTTTCCAATGTTTAAAATCCATTCATAATTTTTTTCTATAATGTTTACGGAAAATTTAACGTTTTCTACTATTTACATAGAAACGTCTTTGCTGATCGTTTTAACGGAAAATTCAACGTTTTCTACTATTTACATAGAAACGTCTTTGCTGATCGTCTCGCAATACATCAATTGAGTTTTAAATTTTTAAAATCAATTAATCTCAATAATATAACAATAATAATAATGTAATGGATACTTGATATTTAAAACTAAATAAATAATTAAAATAAATAATAGATTGAATTGTAAAACTTTAAATTCAAAATGGTCAAACATTTGTGAAAAAAATGTAAACCGGAAAATTAATAAAATGTAAAATAATAAGATATAAAACTAATAAATGATCAATATTATAATATATTAATAATAATCAAATATTAGTATAAGGTAATATACTTCCTATAAAAATTATTAAACTAAAATATAGAAACTATTATTACCTATTGTGCGCCATAGTAACATGGTGCAGTTTGAACAAATAAATATATTTATAAATTCAATTAAAATTAAAAACTTGGTTTTCAATGTGCAATATGGAATACATTTTATAAGTGGTGGAAGAGTATATTGAAAAAAAAAATAACTAATTAATTTATACACATACAATATAATAGACCATTTATTATATGTATAATTAATATATGCATTAACTATATGCATTAGTAAGATAATATAAGCAATATATAAGATATTATTACATGCATTAATTAAGACTTTGAGTTTGATTGTTTAACAAATTACTTTTTCCAAATTTGGTCTCAGTCGATTATGATTGACTTGAAACGTTAACAAATCATAAAAGCAGCAAGTTGGATTTTTTTCGTGAAAACAAACTTCAATTTCGGGAAGTTCATAAATAAATAACTACTAATATAACTAATCGGATAGTAATAACAATATTAGTATAACACTATATACCTACTTAATAAGCGTATTAGAAGAATTATTAACTTATCACTAAATTAGTATGGAACTATTTGTTTTGTATCGTGCATTACAAACTATTAACTATGTTCTTGATTTTTGAAAAGAAGAAAATATGTAGGTTTTTCATAATAATATTACTTTAATTTTGTGTATTTGATAAATATATTAAAAGAATAAATTAATCAATTAATTAATCAATATATTAGAAGCCATTTATTTAGTATTGTGCATTATAAACTATATGCACGATTTGACGTTTGTGGTATCTTTTCTGTCAAACAATTTGCATGGTACGGACCTGTTGGTTTTGGCAAAATGACGTCATCAAAAGAATACTTTTTATGTTCAGCACTAACAAATGCAATCACGATCAGTTGATAAGTGCCTTTCGTAAGGTGAGGACGGGTTTGACAATTGCATTTTATATATACGAAGTGTCAAAATTATTTAGTTATTATGAATAATTTTGTGAAGTTACAGTGTTAAAGCAAATATAATTGAGTTAGAATTAATTCGTGTTTTAGTATTTGAGTTGTTTTAAGTTTAAATAGTGTCTGGTAAATCTGGTATTAGTGTTTTTTTAATAGCATTACCACATTTAATTTTATTTTATGTACTTACCAATACTATACCATTTTATTCTATGGTGAGTTTCATTTATTTATTTACAAAGCTTATATTTAATGCATTTTATAGTTAAACACATGCATTAAATAATTTATAATTTAATAAATATTTTATACAGTTTTATATTAACCTTGCTCATTTGGATGATTGTCAATTTTGCTCTTGAGGTTTCACTCTTTTTAATTTCTTCACAGATATATCAAATATAGTGAATTATCAACATATAAGTTTTCATTCATTAAAATTTTGATGTTTTTCTGATGAGAACTCACGGTCGTGTTAAAAATATTTAGGCGTGTATGTAAGGTTGAATATATTCATTTCTATTATATAATGCTTTATTTACTAGTTTTGTATATGTGCATACATATTCATTTTGATATGTATGATGTGATCTTTGTAAGGGATTCCTAAGTAATTAAGAATTAATTTTTAGTATTGAAATTTTCAGAGTATTTCATAATATTTGACTTAAAATGGCATATCTTTCTGAATGAACATTTATCTCTATAGATTACACAACAATCTACCTTTTCCTTTCTATTGAACAATGGCTCACCTATATTTTTAGTGATTAAGTATGGACTTCGATCACAGGTTCAAGGTTCTATAGCCTATTATTATTATTTTATTATATTTTATTATTTTTCTAGTATTATTTTATTATTCAGAAATTTTATTTATATTATTTATTAATTTTATTTTTATTATTATTTGCTTCTATTTCATATTAAATCATCATATTACGAATATTATTTTCATGTAAATTCTATCCTTTGCACCCTTATTTATTTAAATTTATGTTATTATTTATCAATATTACTAGATGTAATTTATTTAATGGTTGTAATAATTATTGGAATTAAAAAAAAAATAAAAAAGGTTCTATGACCGCCTCCGACAGCCTGTTGTCAAGCAGTAGTGACATTAGTTTTTACTTAAAAATACAGATAGTCAATATGTTTCCAAGCCAAAACACTTCATACCCTACTTTGCACCATCAATAAGAAAATTAATCAGCATTACAAAACATGTGATAAGAGTTTGATCATTAAAGTCGGCCGTGGTCCCGTGCTAAGAACGTGGGCTACCAAATCTTAGTCCCGGGTTCGAATCCAACCTCTGTCGGTTCGGTATCAAAGCAGCTTGATACCTAATTTTCACTTAAAATCATAGATTTCAAATATGACTTCAAGTGCACTAAGATTGTATCGCTTTGAAATACAAAAAGGAAGTCGATTTGTATCCCTATACAACAGAAAAATGTAAAGGGTCTGACATCGTGCAACCATGATTGAGTGCATTTTTAACTCAACCCACGGACCTGCCCTTGGAAGAAATATTCGTAAAGAAAAATTAAAATATATTTGAAAAAAATTAAAAAAAAAATCACATAGAAATTGGACAATATCAATAAAAGGAGACGTCGTGTAAGAAATCAACGTAATAGCTTGTAACACCAGTTAATTTCTTATTACTGTTACAAATATATAAAAAATAAGTTATACACTCTTCTAGCATAATTTTCTTTTCAAACTAAATAAAACTCCGTACTGACTATTAACAATAGTTATTTCGAAATTGTCCAGGCTATCATTTTTTCTCCAGGTAATCAGAAATATCTAAAATTTCATTTCCATATAAATTAAAATCTGTTCATTGAAAGACATTGGATAATTAGTTTTAGATATTAGATAATCGCCATTAGAGCTTGTTTTTTTATTGACGAAAATGCTAATACAAATAATTTTAATAAACATGTAATAGTCACGTACCATATATAGTATAGTATTTATTAAATGATATTTTTACAACTGTCCCTAAATGAGCAACAAGTAAAACATTTGGTAAAAATATAAAAATACAAATAATTAGACCATTGCCAATTATTAGTTGAAGGTCTTATATCGAATTTGATGATTAATAAGAATTCAACTTTTTTTAAAAACTAAAATAATATAGTACCGCCTATTTTATTAAATATATTTGAAAAAAATATCTTTAGACTTTTAACATGCATGATGCATGGTGTAGTAAAGAATGACTATAAGTTCATCCGGATGTTAAAGAATTTAGTTTGTAGCTTAGGACGATTAATTTTCTTTTTGATTATGAGAGTAGTCTTACTGTTTTATTCTAAAACAATTTCAGGACATATGTTTCTGCAAATATTGCCTGCCGAAATTCTTTATTTTGGAAAACTTTCAATGGAAAATTGCTGCCCTTAGTAGGCTTATATGCAAATTGTTTTACAAAATTAAAAATATTGTTGAATGACATAATTTTTCTGCTTAGTTTTTTGTCCAGGGTCAGACTCAATTACTTTTCACGATCTTGCTTTGATATTTTTTTATCATAGATCTTGACAAAAATTGCAATTTAATTTGAATTTATTATTTACCACTATGAACTAAAAATGCGTTCGTCAAAACACAAAAATTTGTAGCACCTACACATTTCTGTTTACTCATCAGTACTCGAGAGACCTTTTCCCGCAATATTCCCGTTCCGCTGCTTTTGAAGCGAATTAAATAATTTCTGTCATATCAGGAAGCTAATAATAAAAGTCAATTTATTATATATAAAAGTCATAGAAATTTGCATGTACACGTGGAAATTATACAGGGGAAAATATAAACATGATATAATGTAATCACAACACGATACCGCCCGTATCCCGCTGCTCAGGGACCCGAAACAACCCGCGGGTGATCTGACCTGCTTCACATACGTATTTCATACAAAAGCGTCTTGTATTTGGCATAATGAATAGACAAAGGTCTAGTGGAAATAGTACTCACATTTTTTTTTTATAAAAAAGACTTCAATTTTTAATAGCAATAACGAACATCCTACTCCAAAGTTACAATTATATGTAATTATTTTTTTTATTCTTTGTCCACACTTAGTACGTTTACCAGTTTCCAATAACTTTATAATTTATTCGATTTTTCATATTTACAGAATTTTACAACAATAAATTTAAATATCTTTATAATTTGTTAAGATATTTAACAAAATTAAAATAGAATGCCTAATGAAGAACAATAAAGAATGCTTGAATAATTTAATGTCTTGATGTTGAGAGGATTGATATTATATATCCACTTGAGCATCATTAATGGTCGAAGAATTTGTTAAGAAATTTAATAGTTTTTTTGTAAAAAAAGAGCAGTATTAATTTTTTTTAAATAATATAATTGGCAGTAAACCAAAAAAAATCTAGATCACGTAGATATAAATAGTAGCTCGGTATTGTTTGAAGTCAAAATTTCGTATTTGTTAAAACACAGTGAACTACATGATTGATTAGTTCCCGTATTTGAAACTGTTTTAATTTGATAGGTTGAATACCAAATTCATCAATTAATTTCAAAGAAGTTGCACCCTTAAAAGTTGGTCTTTTAGAAGTTATATTCCTTGTAAAGTAGTGAGAATTAGACATGGAAGATAAATTAAATAACTGGCGATTATTTTTTATAAATAAAAGTATAATGAGAGGATGTTTGAAACAGTAAGAACTTTTATTTTTGAAATATATTTCTACAACGTCGGTGAGTTAAGAGAGAACTTGATTCTTAGTGTTTTTTTTAAGTGTTAATAAAAGTTTTAGAGATGATGATATTTCTATCTCTATTTTGCATCTATTATTCGCCTCTTATAAAAGTTTCACTCTCTTTTTTTTGTATCTATTTGATATCATTTTTTTCGTGAGTTTGGAGAGAAACTTGATTTTTAGAGCTTTTTTAGAAGTTTGGATACATGTTTTGGAGATTATCATATAAGTTAATCTCTTTAAATGCATTATTTGAAACAAAAGTTTCACTCCTTTTTTGGTATCTATTTGAAATCTTGTTTCATTTTATTTTATTTTATTTTATTTTATTCGCATTGCTTTCCAGTATCTATAGCCACTCATATTATTTGAATTATTATCATATTATTTAACTAGTTTCTATTCAACGTATTTCTGCACGTTTCATTGTTTCTACTGTACTTATTTTTTACATTCTCTTCAAAGCAATATTTTGTATCATATTGATTTTTATATACATTTGTCACATGCAACTTTCATTTCCATGCATACTACTTTTTTGTTTTAACAGTTGATCTAATGTTTTTGTTTGGAGATACACATTTATGTTGTATAATTTCTTAAATTAAATTCCTTATTTTTATATATTGCTAAACATTGTATCAACTTACTATTAGATTCCTTATATAATGACTTTAATGAATCCCTTATATAAAATGTATATTAAATCTTTTATTGTTGATTATTTATTAAGTTATATTATTTTACGTATTTATTTAATAATTGCAAATCAAAATCTTTTTGAAAGAAAAAACAATTTACGAATTATTACAACTTCTATAAATTAATGCAATTTATAAGTCAAATACATATTTATTAAATTGTAAAATGAAATTAATTTGAAGGAATAATGAATTCAAACAAAAATCAAAGCTACTAAATATGTAATTATATATATAAAAAAATCTTGTCTATATGAAAGTTTTCAGTTGATTGTCAATGAAAACCCATAAAATCAGAGTATACGTGCAAAAAATCTAGACTTGTTGATCAAGATGATCCACTTCAACACAGTATTGGAAATATCCTAATTTAAATAGTGCGCTATGAAGTGAGTAATAATAGTCCTTAAAAAATTATTTGCCATTACTTTTCAATTATAAATACATGTTAATTACTTTTCTTAACAATTTGCTCGTTGATACAATTTCCATTTTTCCAATTATTATCACTATTACGTTTTGTTTTAATCTCATTACACGTTTGAGAAAACTGTTTAACTAGTTGTTATTTGCATGCTTTTATTATGATATATAGTTTAACATTTTTTTTCTTTTTTATATATGTTTATAACTGTGCATGTTAGGGCAATTAGTGAATTTGATAATGTCTATTGTACGAAAGACATTGTATTAAAATAGTGACATGCTGTATGAAATACCTAATAGTTGATTTTTTATCTTCATAGTTTTATTTAACATCAGTCAAACACAAAAGCATGACATTCGAAAATTTGACAAAATTGTAGTTTTTATCACTTTCAAATAAAAACCATCAAGCTGTACGATTATATCTAACATCAAATAAATTGATAGAAAATTTTGAATACAGATGTTTCCAGTTTCTCTAGAAAGTTTCCTTGTTTTAGTTAGTCAAAAAGCATCAAATTGTACATATATATATATATATATATATGTACATATATATATATATATATATATATATATAAATACTTATTATCAGAGTATCTAAATTGAAAACATCAGAATCAAATATTCGCAAAATAAAATCTAACAATAAATATCTATTCAGTGAAATAACAAGTGATCTATATTTCTAAAAATCGTTAACTTTCAACTAAACATTTTATAAAACAACAGTCTTGACAGATATATGTTTAGCATATTTACTAAATATAAGCTAAATATTATTTTCAAAAAGTAATCAAAAATCCAAGGTTCCATGAACAATTGTGACGAATACAGACTATCACATAACTTTATTACAGATGATAACTCAAATAGTTCTAAAATCTGTATGTGATCAATTTGATCATTCTAACTTCTGTTATAGTAGTAAATAGTGATCTGTACGGCAGATTCATGGTATGAGACCACCACAAAATAAATGATTCTTTTTACCTCTACTGTTCATTATTTCTATTGCAATTAATCACCTTTTATGCATTTTGATTTTCAAGCTTCTGTTTTCAGGCTTCCTGGTCTTGTACTTCAACAATCAACCATAAGCATCCTTCTCCTGACTAATCATTTTGGTTCTTCTATTTTACCTTTGACTACGTTGTGTAACTTCTCTTCCTGCAGAATTAGTCCAATCCAGTTTTCTTTTCTCTTCAGAATTACATCAGCAGAGTTATTTCTTTGTCCAATCTTCTCAGCACTTCTTTATTTGTTTTTTTTTTATTTGTCCACATTATCTTCTCCATTCGCTCTTAGCACATTTTGGCACCACAACTTCTAATGATGACTTTTTTGAGATGAGAGAGTTTAGCTTGACAAAATATTTCTATTTCCAAATGGTATTGATTTTACAAATGTTCCTCAAGCTCTCGGCCTATTTCCTATTTTGTACAAAGGCTTCTTGTAGTCGGTATAATGAACTGCTCTATGTCGAAGCAATGAGGATAAATCCGAACTGCGCGATGCATGTTTACGTTGCCGCCGACACGAGCGGCAAACAAACATATAACGTCCGATTCGTGGGGGCGCTTTGTAAATAATGCGGTTTGCTAGCAACTGGTACAAACTATGAAGAGAAATAAAAATAAATACGATTAATAGGTATTGATAATGTAATTGAGAGCTTGGGAGATTTCGAAGCACGTGCGGGTATATGGTTTTTCTACTTTTTAGTAATTAAAAGTAGTATTTATACGTCGATTTGTCAAGGTTTTGAAAAAATACTTTTATGTTTACAATGGGTTCACAGGTTCTGTAAAAACTTTCGTAATTTTGCTTTAAAGCCAGCCGTGTCCAGAACAAATTAATTCCTGGCTCGATCCCAGCCCGGACAAAACTCGATTACAAGCAGTATATGATATCAAAGTTTTTTGTTCAGAGTATATATCTCAAATATAAACTGAAGTAAACACCGACTTTCTAGGGCACTGTTTCATCACTGACATGTTAAGGTGGTATTCTAGTGTAGAGCAATGAATTTTAGGTCATTTTTAAAGTGTCGTAAAAGAAAACAATGCATGTTTTTACTATCCATTTTTTTACCACTTGTTTATTAATATTATTAAAATACAAAACAAAAATAAAAAAATAAAAAAATTGAAAATTGGCACCTCAGTTTTGACATGATTTTAGCCCTCCTAGCCATCGGAAATGCAAATAATAAAAAGATTATTAATCTACAATGATGTCGCAATCGCCCGAACTAGCAATGAGTAAAAAAATTTTTTTCACAAATTGACGACTGTTTGAAAAAAAGTGATTTTTACTGTTTTTTGAGTTTCTCGAATTTTTAAAAAATAGTAAAAATTGGAATTTGGGGATAATCCTAGTTCGGGCTATAGATAGGTCTATAAGCAAGACTTTATGAACATTTAAAGTGAATCGGTGGAGTAGAACTCGAGAAATCGTGTCAACAGTACTGAAAAAGTATGTTCTGAGAAAAACGCATTTGAAGTTTTGCGCGAAGCCAAACCAGTATGGAGACCGAGTCAGCAAAATGCCTATATCTCTGAAATTAATTCAAATTTTCAAAAACCTATTTGTACCCATATTCTAAGATAGTTAAACTTTAAAAATATGAAATAAAAAAAATGTTTTTTTTTTTAATTTGTACACTAGAATACCCCCTTAAATTTATTCTGAAATTAATGAAATATGAGTGCCTGTTTAACACGTTAGTATAATTACATTCATTCATTACATAGATGTATTGCAAAATTTGCGATAGACGATGGAAAATTTATGGTAGGTTTGTAGGCACTACGTAATAAAACGATCAGCTCAGAACTCTTTTCCTATAAGTTTTCGTGCGAAACTTTTCACAGTTTTCCTATTTGCTCGTTTCTCACACTTGTGATATATATGGTCGCAAAGTTGTTCAACTGGTACGGAAGACATGATGGTGAAAAATGTCATGGAAATAGAAGTTGAATTGTTTACACATATTTAGATGGAAAATATAGTATTTGGTTATTAGGAATATTAAAAAAATCTTTGCAAAATTAATTCATATTTTGGACTGTAAGACTTTTGTAATTATTCATTAACTACCTGCATTTTTCATTGCTCCCCATATAATATACTACTACCTTATTGGGATATTTAGCCAATATCCCTACCTACTGTCCTTAATAGACATTTAATATACTACTGTCCTTAATAGACATTTAGGTCGTTCTGGTACTAAATATGTGCCATCAAGCAGTAATTATGAAATTATTACAATCCATGTAAATAATGCTAAAAATATTTTTAAAATTAAACATAAAAATATTGTATATATATTTTTTACCTTTATAAAGACTTTTTGTGTAATTTCTAGTATATGTATACATGTATATATTCACGAAGAAGCTCGGAAATAAGTTTATTATTGTTTTCACTCTTACAAAAAATACCAAAACTATGAGAAATGTTTCTGCTTTATATGTCTTATTAGATCTAGAAGGACATTTTCATTTGATAAAAACTCAGTCTTCCAAGCAAAACATTAATTACGAATATCTAAGGGCTTTTAATTAATAAATGGTTGGCTGCTTTCACTAATGAGTAATAGAAATCGCGATGGAAAATTACTGTGACATTTTCTGTGAGTTGTGACGAATAAAAACAGTTAATTTACAAAATTGCAACTAGTGAAAAATACGTTGAAAAGAGTTTTTTTTTTTAATTTTGTTACGTTTTAAGCCATGCGGAAGATATTCATTTCTTTTTGTTTAAAATATAATAAACGGTCCTAAAAATTTCTAGAATAATTTGAACAAATTATATATCACCATTTTATTTATTAATACCACCTTTACATTCATAAGCTTTAAATAGTAAAAAAATGTATATATTTTTTGAGGCAAAATTTAAAGTAAATTATATTTATATTCATTATATTTTATACTAAATATTGCAGTGATGTTTAATATTCCTGAAGTATTTATTTTTCTACTTATTTCCTAATACAGCTTTCCTACATATTTCTTAATAGCATATATACAATATAATTTTTATTGATTTTTTTACTATTAATTTAAAAACTTATATTTATATTCTTCATTTAAACATACTACATTATTTATTATTTCCGTGGAAAAGCAATTATACATGTAAGTAATATATAAATACATTCGCTTTTCTATTTGTATATGATCTTTATCAAAAATCCACATGCATATACAAAGATAACTGAATTCCTAAAAACAGGAACATTACTTTTTGAATATTTTCAATTACACGTTTTTATATTAATTCAGAATTGTAAAAAATTCGTAAAGTAACAAGAAATATCAAAAATCTTCATAAAATCATGATTTCACAATGTTTCTATATTTTGTTTAATATAAATGTTTTCTCTAAATATACCTTTTTTTAATTTTATTGGCCTCCGCTTTACAGCATTTTTATCCACCTATATTATTCATATTATTTTACATCATATTCTATACAATTCTTCCATATATAGTTCTTATACATTCATCATATATATACTATCTTTTTATGTCCTAATCTTCCATTCAATTTTCTTTCTTCAATTCTGGTATTTCTGGAGATTCGAACCGAATTCCTCCAGCGTGTGAGTCGAGAACGATACTGAGTGAGCTATTCTAGCCATAATATTACTTAAATACGTATAATTTTTTCTATATATTATTTAAGCGGGGTATGAATGATTCCATATTTGTTTTTCTTAAATTGATTTTTATTATTCAAGTCTTCTTGAACATAAAAAATAAAACAGTATATTTTACATTCGGAATTTAAAAAAGTTTACTGCAGATAACAAGGTGATTGCTCTGTCCAATTTACTTTAAAGTTTTTTATTCTGACAATTTTATTTTTAGCCAATTTTTATTTTTTACTTTTTCATTACTTCGACAGCAATCAGAACTACTCTACCTTACATACAACCCATCGGTTTACCATCTTTCTATGTGTGGGGTCTTATATTATGGTCGTCTAATAGTTATCATAACTAGGGTAATTCATTACTAATAACAAATTTCATATCAACCAGGCTTGGTATAAGAGCTGCAAAGAGATAATTTTATGCAAAGATCTACCTAGTAGTATTAGGTGTATTAGATATATTAGATGGTATAAGATGTACAATTCACAATTTAACAAACAACAAATATGCAAAACACAATGAAGAAATTTTCAAGTCATTTGGAATATCATATGATTGAATGATGCAGCTATGCGCACAAAAGGCAATTTCCACTTCAATTATATTGAGATCTTTAACCTCAATGTAAAATTTGACATTAAAGCTGTCTGATGTCGAGCTTTGGCCGTGCGGGAATCGGACCGACGAACCCAGGTCATAGTTGAGGCTAGTCCAGGTCCGAATCGATTACGCCACTGCTGGGCTTAATATACAAAACAATGAACGTAATAGCAATATTTCAGTAGAAATAGAAATAAACACTAAAATTAAATGAAATCTCCATTTGGCTACAAGTGCCAAATTCATTTTTTGTTCTAAATTGTATTAGATACTAGACTGTACTGTTACTAGATTATTGAGGTATGAATTAGTTTGATTCAAGTTTTTTGAAAATGAAGATATTCTTGACAAATGATCTTCTCTCTTAAATACAAACCCCTGTGCAGTAGCATTTGAGTTCTTACCGGAGATCTACTAATGAAGAGATATCGCACGATCGTGCTCCGACGCGCTAGGGTAGATGCTCTCGACATGGCGGTGACGGGAAATTTTGAAATAGAGAGCTTGGGAAATCCTGAAAAGTCACTAAATAGAGACATTTTTAGATATTTCAGTATTGCATTTATACTAATTTAATCTCCAGATGAAGAACGAATTACTCTATTCTATTAAGCTTTACAAGGAAAATTTAGACTATTCTGATGATATTGGTTAAGAATTGTGCTGATAAGTTTTTGGTAAAAATTGATTAGGCCTTTTCTTTGCAATTATATATTAAAAAAAATTAATCATTCTAATAAAACTTTTTTAAATTCTATCGGTCACAATTTTAAAAATAGCGAAATCTAATTCGTGGATAAGTCTATTATTTACGCATTTAGGAAAGCTTCGACAACTTGCCTTAATACAAAATGAATTTGTCTGTTGTGAGTTATCATGATGATACTTATCTACCTATCTTTAAATGATTGATCTGTTTTGAGGCAGCACTATATACCATTTGACCAGCGCATACTCCTGTTCTCATATCTGTATTTGATATATTTTTATTTCATTTTTTTAATTGTTATGATATATTTTCAACTTAATGGCTTCTATTACTTGGAAACATATTTTATCGATAATTTGAAGTGGTAATTGATACTCTCTTATCTTGTTATATGAACAGTTTGTATTTATTGTGTCTTTACGAGTAGAAACAATTGTTAACTATGTTAATAATATATAAATTATTATAAGTTTTATTAAATTTTTGCACTGATGTACAATGCCTGCAATCTTGTTAATTGATTCTTTTATATATCTGTACAAGAATAAGTCAATTGAGAAAAGGCTGTTTTATTACTTTATTAACGTCATCTCATTGATCTTCTCGACAATCAATATTAATAAAACTAAGTTACATAATAATAATAAAGGGTAATAAATGGTAGTCTGCTCGAAGGCAGGTCCATGGTGTGAAAGCTACCACAAATAAATGATTCCCTTGCCCTTCATCTTATTACTACTTAAGTTTTGTGTGATATATTCAGCTTTACATTCGCAAGGTTTTATGTTCAAAATTCCGCGCTTTCTGATATCAAACAGTAGTGATATCAGTTTTCATTTGAAAATATATTTCCAAGAAAAACAAGCTTTTCGCAATATGACTATATATGACATTACTATCAGAAGTATGCAGAAATGTTCTCATAAGGTTACTATCGGGTTATCTTCCAGGAAATCGAGGTTGTAGAATATATATTACAAAAGCTCTTGGAATACTGAAAATAGAAGCTAGACTCAAATAATAAAATAGTGAATAAAATATTATGTACTAGTATTGATAAAACAAATTTTAATCCAAAGCCTGTATAAAAATAAGTCATTGTTTTCTTCTTGGCGACAAGAAGGGAAAATGTGGTTCACCACGTTTTTAACCTACTTTTGTTAATGATAAAACATTTTCTCATTATTTTTTATTAATAATTACTAATGTTTTATTGTAACAAAATATATTGCATATTAATAAATGCCGATTATTAAATGTCACCTAATAACTTTATTTCCAATTTCATACCTATTTAAAAATGTTGTTACAGAAAAATTTCTTGGAGGGTGTTTATTGGAGATGAAAATCAAAATTAGACTATTAATCATACTATATATCTGTAGAAAACAAGATTTTTTTGGTATGCATATATAAATTGTCAATCAAAATATGCATTGTTTTTTAGACACAATGCTGGTCTTTATGATTCTGAAGAGTTTGTCTTCAATGAGATATCCTTTATTTTTCTTTTTTTTTTGAGATAACAAGATGAACGATTTATTTGATGAGAAGTGGTACATCCAATGCTCTACATTTTAAAGGCTTTAATAAAAAATGAGTATTAATTTTTCGTAATCTCTAAAAATCAAGAGCAAAACATTGCGTGTGATAATTATTAATAAAAGTAATAGTTCAGTAGAGCGACACTAAATTGTTACTGTGGACAAAGTCGAGAAAAATACTTTATTTTTAAAAAGGTATTGTTTACAAAGTATGAAAGTATGAAGAAAATCAAAAATTTTGCATTTCTTAACGTTGCAAAGGTTTCTGAACGTTTTTTCGGCATATGTTAGGAAAAATGAATGTATGCTTGTGTGTGTATATATGTATGTTTGGATACAATTTTTTGTCTACGATTTTGGGTGCACGATTTAAAAGATTCAAAAATAATTAGATTTCTATTGATGCGATGACGTGCTAAACAAACATGAAGAATTTAATACGTTGTTGGAAGACAGATTCATCGGTTTAGGAGATACAGAGAAAAAAGTAAAAACAAATATCGGTCCAAAATGATACATATGCTTATCAAATTATTAGATATTTTGATAACTACTGATCTTAATGAATCAATAATAGAACCTAATATAGATTAAGTATTGGTATAAATACCAGTATACCAGATCCCCTATTATCAAATGGATATAGTGTGGTGAATGTGCAATATAAGTTATGCAACGACTCGACTCTCCTGGGCGAAAGCCTGGTGAGCCAGTCGAGCATATAAATGAAAAACATTACTTAGGAGACGCCAGCAGTCGTCAGGAGAGGATAGGTGATCCGACTCCGGGGGATCCGGGAGATCCGGAGCATTGTTCTAAACGTCCGACGGCGACAGCAAAGATGGATGGACGCGCATCTGACAAAGGATGCATTCGTCGAGAACTGCAAGAAGATACTCAAACCTATAAGAACGGCTATGTATAAATGTCAAGGGACTTGTTGCTCGGAATGGATCGTTTCGCTTAATGGATTATGATTTATGGAGATTTGAAGCTTCTTAAAGATTTTTTGGTGATGTGTGGAGTACAGTCTGGAAGAAAGGAAAAGTTGAAAATAAAAAATAGAAATAAATACAAGCATAGCCATTGGCAGTCCAATTTTCAGATGTACAATTAGTCATAGTCATATCAATTATTAGTAATAATTTTAAAAAAAGTTTTGCAGTCGGTTGATTTTTTAAATTTTGATTGCAATATTAGTTTTATTTAATGTTCACAAATTAAATTATTTTTCTCATTTTTCTCCGCCTAAATTTGTCAGAATGAACTTTCCATGAAATAAATTCAACCTGTTTGAGGTCAAGGCTGAGCGAGGAGTATATGAAAATCAACTCAGCAATGGTATCGGATTTATGTAAAGAAAATAATGTCATGACATTTCCACAGTTTTTTTAATAAAGATGGAAATTATTTTTTATAAATTTATCGATTTCCATAAACTTAAAAATAAAGTTAAGGGGGTAATTCTGCTTCGGAAAAGACCAATATTATGGCAAGGCTATGTTACGTAACGCTTCTTATAAAAATGGTACTAAATACTGTCAAAATTTCATGTTTTTGCTGTGCGAGCAAGGGTTTTACACCTAAAACGCAACTTCACTCATATGTTATCATACCACATCACAAAGATGAAGTTATGAAAACATATTTGCGTTTTTTATTTTAGGTTTTCTATATAGAACTCCTGAGTGCAGAGCCATCTCATGGCAGCTTGACACTATTTAGTATCATTTTGTATGAAAAACGTTATGTGATATAGCCTTGCCATAACATTAATCTAAGTTTTTTCATTTTATTTTCAGTTAAAAAAGTCTATTCAGTAGTATAATACAAATTCTTCACAATAAACTATGGACTGTTCTATAAGAACCTCTTATGTTTGACAACATTATTCGCTTGTTTTTTAATTTATTTAGTAAATTCATATTAAGCATACGATCACAATTTTTTTTAAATAAATTGTAATGCTAGGGGGTACAAAACAATTTGTATGAAAATGTACTTGAAAATAGTATGACCAACAAATCAATAAAGTTTTGGTTTTGAATTGATATTATTTAAAAATGGTTTCATGATTTAGTATCCTGTACTATGTATATGATATTTTTTTCCTGTAGTTAACAAAAAAGATTGTCTTTATAGTGCAATTATACATTTGTTCAAAGATATTAACGTTCGTCGAATTTCATCTTTTAAAATATTTTTGCTCATCCAGAGTTATCACAACTGATTTTCCTTCAATTTTAAATGTTTTAAATCAAGTAATGTAGTATGATTCATAAATAGTTTTATAAAATCTATTTCAAAATATATATCTCACTATAATATAGTTAACAACTTCTAGCTAAAAATACAGGGACTATAATTAGTTATCAATGTTTTATTTTGTCACAAAAAAATCTATTAGTTTAAAAAATTGTAAAGATATTTATTTGTTTCATATTATTTTAGTCTATGATGAATAAGAATTAGTAATTTAAAATGATTGAGTACTACCTCGTCAATTATACTGCTAGATATTTTTGAGTTCGATTAAATATAAAATCTTCACCAAAGGCAAAAAAATTGACTATACAATATGTAATGCAAAGTTTGAATGAATTGTGCTGTTTTATGCACGTTTAATTAGGCAAATTAATGAATTTTCAGGCATAATCTATTTCTGTATATTATATTTATATAACTATTTGGATTCATCCAACAAATTTGATCATTTCGCAGGCCAATCAAATAAACTCTGTGGCCAACGCACCGGTTTATTAATGAAATATTTCCGTGTATAATATGAAATGCGTCATTAATCATTACATCAGAATTTCAAAGTATTTAATTTAGTATTTGCCCTCGATCCCGCTCGCTTTGAATGCTCTTGAATGATCGATATGTATTCATCCGAAATAATTGCTGATAAATCGATGGCCAATTAGCTCTACTGAATAATAATCGTTCTCTGCCACCTGATTAATGGGCTTTAGTACTCTCTACAATTGTTTGTTCATAAGTGTTAGTAATGCAGTACATTTGTTAATGTTTTACACTTACCGGCTTGTATGTAATGTTAATGATAAAATAGTTGATGTAGTATTATTATTTGGTAGTACGCATTATATGCAAACTAATTGGATTAAGGGTGATTTCGTTTTTTGAGTATTTGGTAGACCATACACTAATTGAAATTAGTTTGAGAATTTACATAATAGTACAATAGATTAACAATTTAACAAAAATACATCCAGAATAATGCAAGCTATAATTCCAAGGCGTATTCAATACCTTGATTGCATTTTTCGATAATGGTCACTAATTTTATTATATTTATCTCCAACAAGAAATTAACAAAATTGTATTTCCCTAATGATGGCATTACAAAAAACAATGACAACGGCAACTCAATCACTGCAATAAATTACGATTCAATGAATGTTCTACCGAATTCGAAACATGAAATTTATTTTTATAATTATTTTCCAATATATCAGTGTTTGTTCTACATTGTTAAATCGAATATTGTTTGCTTATGATTTGTTAGTTCACTGAATTTAATTTCATTTCGTGTGTCTCTCGAGCACTGCACAAACAAATGCATTGGCATTCGTCCAGAAATTAATTTAATATAACAAGGAGGATAGCGACCAAACCACCATTTGCAATTTCCAAGTTCGATAAATATACAATCCAGGTTTATTATATTCATGGCGTCTAATAAAGTTATTCATCGAATGATCAAGTAATTATCACTTAAGTTGGGTTAAAACTTTGCTAATAATATGATATATAACATTATTGCTCTTACTAATAGTATTTTTTAAAAATTACTCTTATTTATGATATAGTTTAAGATTTCTTAAATTTTTTTCTAAAAAAAAAAAAAATTTAAATAAATAACGTTCAATGCAAATATTACACAACAAATTTCTTTATTGCTGAAGAATTCGATTATCTTTTGTTCTGAATGTGCATAAGTAAATTTAGTATTTCAACAAATCGTAGACACATTTAGCAATACAAGAGAATAACAAAATTCAAAATGATTTCACTCGACAATAATATACCGCTTTTATCTTTATGCTTGAAAACGCATTCGTTAGTTGTATTGTAATGTGTTGATAGTTTTATCTCAGTCATGTAATGCTCAATGAACACGCGAACGTTTCGAACAAAAGTGGAAATTCAGATAGAGACAATTCGAGTGAGATTGCTTTAGAAAACATTTTGCTTACCTAGGTAACTGAAATTCACATATAATATTGATTTAATGCTAAAAGTGTTGATTAATGATTGCACTAACACATTTTAAAAAGTTTGTCAACATTGAAGCATAAATTGAACTTTTGACTAAACACTTTGTTGTTCTTACATAGGTGTAAATTATTATAAATATAATAAAAATATAAAGCCAAAATAGCTTGATGGTATTTTTAAATCATTAACTTAGTTTTATAATTACTTGTGTAGTCAAAAAATATTTCATTGCACAAAGTCGTTATGCTATGAGCTTTTTCCGGTGGAGACGCCTTGTACTTTTGACATAAATTTTGGAAGTGAATAATATTCGAACTTTGAGTTATTTTTATTAAGTAAAGTATCTTCTATGGTTATTTTATCAATATAAATATAAATTTCTTATTTTTTCATCGTAAATTTTATTTTATCAGGATATTACCTAGAACATACCTCGGAGCTTTTTGCACTTCTGTCAGATAGTGTTCGACATGTTGGGTATATAAGTTTTGTATAACCTTCATTACGATAGTTTACAAATAAATGCTAGAGAATTGGGTGTTCCAGTATACTCAAACGAATAAAAATATTCAAAATGTCTAAAAAATAGATCAACCCTTTCATCTGTAACTTTGATTAATTTAAATGTATACATGTTCGCTTAATGTAATTCTAAATGTATCGTACTAAATCTAAATTGCTTGTCCTCAGAACCCATAACGACGATAGTGGGCGGACCGGACATGTACATAAACACCGGAAGCACTGTGAATCTGACGTGCGTTGTCCAGCATTCGCCTGAGCCGCCGCCCGCAATATTCTGGACGCACAACACACAGGTACGTGAGATTATTTACAAATGACACACGACTCTGGTACTCGTCTATAAAGCGTATCGGAATTGGAGCATCTTAATTTAGATTGGAAATTTTGGTATGGACATATTGAAGTGATTTACATTTCATACTGACGAGATATAACTATAATAAAACACATGTTATGACGTTATGAAAGTAATTTTTTGGCTTATATCATCCACTCACACACTTATAAATTATTGTAATAAATACTATATCGATTGTTGAAGAATCACAACAATGAGTGAAATAACAATTCTCTTTATATATACAAAGTTGTGGTATCTTTGGGCAGCTTCTTCTTCAGTCTCCTTGAAATTTGTGTCTCAAAATGCTGAGTGGTTTGTAGAATTTAAATAATGTTCTAGTTTTCAAAAAATTTTGACACTGTTTATTGTGTTAATAAATTCGTGTTAAGATCGTCGTGTAAACTTTTATTGCTAATGAAGAGGATTATTAGGAGTCAAACAAACTGTCAGTGTGTAAAAGATAAAATCATGTTATGAATGTCAGTGGAATCAAATACAACCTTTGACTTTTGAGTAAAGCGTAATACATTCGCAATTTTTACAAAATTGGCATATCACAAGCGTTTTTTTTTTAAACTAAATATATTGGTAATTATGAATTTTATATATGGTTTTGTATAAATCAACACGCAATGAATTTAGAAAAACGTCAGTTGAACTGAATAAAATTTTTGACTTTTGAGTAAACGGAGAAATATTCGTATTTTCCTTAAAAATTGATTCGTAATTCAAATATACCATTATTCGATTGTTTATAATTATATATCTAATAGATGATTTTGTATAGAGTATCAACAAGAACTCTTTCAGAAAATTTTGAAACTACTTTTAATGCCCATATAAATTTAATTAGTATAAACTCTTTGTAACAATATATCGCTCTTCTCAATTAGATCAGAGAAATTGTTGATGATATCACCATCATTATCATCAATTAAATATGAATAGTAATACCTCCAGTAGTTTATTTCAAATGTTTAGAAATCTAATGATTTTAGTGAAATTCACTATACATTTTTATGCTATTTAACTTCAAATGAAATATCTTTGTATTTAAAACTGTTTTTATGTTACGTAGTTATGAAATTTATTAAAATTCTCCTTCGTTAACTCAGGTTGTTGGGTTATAATTTAACCCTCGTAGCTGTGGGATGTATTAAACACTGATTTGTTGATATTATTATGTATTTGTTGCAGTTCTTATTATAAGCACTGATTTGTCACTAAGTTATAAGCGAAAAATATATATTTGTTTGTTGGTTATTTTACATGTTGTTTTGCTTCACTTTACTTTTAGAAGTGAACAATTAGTCCTATCAAACTATTCGCTACCCCCTCTACCAGGGGTAGCAACCATTCCGTGTAAGAGTCAATGCCATGAAGATTGTCACCTTCATGGCCAATATAATAAAACGAAAATACGTCAGAACAAAAACAGCTTCATAGTTTTATTTCAACTACAATCAAGTCTTAGCATAAAAGTTTTATATACTACATGTTCATTCCATTTCTAGTTAGTGAAATGGTTCAACAGTTTTTATACTTTTCACAAACAAAACCGATAACAAAATGGAATAATAATGATATTAAGCTTTGTCGTTAATATTTGTTTATTAAGTTATATTACATATTCAAGAAATAATAATTATAAATGCAACATCACTGAACTTTTGTATATAAGTAACTAAATTTAAAATAATTTTGATAATATAATAATACTCGTTTATCAAAAAGATTATCTAATATAATACGTACAATAATTCAATTTTGAGCTTATATTTCTATCGATATCGAATTGATAATATGTTAGTTGAAGTTAGGAAAAGCTCAAATTACACTATCTTTGTACTTATTACATGACCTAAATTAACTTGAATTATTGTTAAACTTACCTTTTCTATAATGTTTTCAATATTATTTTGAGATAACAAGTTTACCTATTGTAGATAAAATATTTGCATAATTAAATATTATATGAAAATTTACATTTGAGTGTTGAACAAATTTTGAATTCAGAATCAGTTATTCTAAAGCTTCGAATGATTACAAAACTATTTATAATACAAAACTATGTATAGTAAAGTAAAATAGTACTTCAAAAAACGCATACACTTACTTATTTCATTTGATTTTTTAAGTTGATTTAATTGTTTTGCTTAATTCTATGTTTTCTATTTGATATTAAATTAGAAATGTATATTTGATTTTATAATAATTCGATTACATAACTAAAAATGAGCATAATACATAAAATAGAATATTCTCACGTTAATTTCACTCAAACCCAATCTTCGTAAATGGAGATAGTTGCGATGTATAGACGAAGTATAGTATTACCTTGAATATCATCTTCGATTTTCCGTATAAAAGGCACATTCTATTTAATATTCTTCGTAGACATGTCTGCATCGGAACATTATTGTGCAAACGTACATGAAGTTGGGGGTTTGTCTGAAGGCACTCCTCTGTATATCTATGTATATATTCCGGGAGACGAACAAACAAACGGTACAATACGTCAAAGGAAAACTGTTTCATGGCAATTTAATACTGATGTCGCATGTAGCAATGCCATGAATATATTTACTCGATGTACAGACTATTGATTTCTTATTGTGAAAAGACGATCAAGATTTGTTACTGATTTATTGATAAATTTTGCAGACGGAATAACTTTGCTATTTGCTGTTTTTTATAAATACTTTCAATTTCAAATAAGCAATAACTACATTTTTTATATCTATATATGCTTATTACTGACACTAATAATTCAAGATATCGAATACCTAAAAATTTCTAGTTGTAATATTCTTATATCTGACATTGAAAATTCAAGAGCCATGCCTTAAATTCGTGTGCTTTTCAGAGCTTTTTATAAAATTGCATACAATTTTTTTGAAGGTTTAAATTTGCACTAGTGAAAATAATTAAACAATATAAAATAGATCATATTCATAAAATTTCCATGAATATTCAAAAAATTATTCAAGATTTACATTATCACTTAGCAGATACTACCATACTATTTTTTATGGGCTGATATTATTTATTACTGATATTAATTTATTCAGACTACTATTTATTATTGAAATTTATTTATTTAGATACTACTTATTACATATTTGAAATGATTTTTTTATATTATTTAATTTTTTGATATTATTTGTTATTTAACAGTTGCTATTTATTATATTTCATTATTTTGCATTCATTTATTATTTAATTTATATTATCAGATTATATTATACTACTTTTCATTGGCCTTTATTTATTTTATTGATATCGGTTTCCATTTATTAAAAAAAATTCATAGATCATTTTCAGAATTGTCTGAAAATTATACTTAATACTATGGATCCAGATTTAATTTATTTTACAATATTCATAATTTTGGGGTTAAAATGATTTATTCAAATGTAGCTACGAATTTAGTATGAACTTTATAAGTTGAGTGCGCAAATGACCTTTAACTAATTTTATTACAAACCAAATCTTTTTATAATGATAGAAATATTAAATTACTTTAGATTTTCTCATATTTTGCTTATCCAGATTGATTGGCGTATGTGTATTAACGTTTTTAATTCACATCCTCTTTGAATTGCGAAGGAAACATAATTAATAATATATTTGAGAAAATATATACTTTGAAAAAATATAGCGCAAAAAATCTTGCCAAAGGGAAAATGCTTTTGAAATCTGCTATTCATAATTTAATTTTATATTATTAAAAGTAATTTCAATGAAACGTCGGTGGAAATTTCCATTCATTGTCAAGTTTACCATTCATACCGCTTTTCTTGTTATTCTTTATTAAAGAATAAATATAGTAAAAAATAAATATTATTAAATAAAAATTATTTGAAAACAAATATTCAAGTTTATGTACACAATATGAATCATTTGTTTTCAAAATACAAACTTGTCATTCATCCTTAGGAAGTTGTACTGCAATATGTCTTTGATATATTTTGAGTGAAATATCCAGAATTCAGTATTATTTTTTAAATTGCCAAGGTACTATTGGTTAGAGCTATGCTAGATTTTAATCATGGACCCGTGTTTGGCATCTCTTTTAGTCAGCCTGATGTCAAATAGCAGTGACATTGGTTTTCACTTGGAAATATAGATGACAATATAATTTCAAGTAAAAATAGCCCATATTTCTCATTACTCCGTAACAAGGGACTTATGAAAATTTTCGGAGAAAAATAGCGAATAAACAAATTTCTATTTTTAAGCAATAACTGTAAAATTTTCTGAACATATAATTTGATAGTTTGATATTTGGTATGATGTATGTTGTTTGGTTTCCACAGTATATTTATTGAAAGTCAAAAAATACACATATGTTCATTAGCTGATATGATGCTCAACAATCAATCGCTGTTTTTCATCTTGATAACTAGATTAACAGAATCGCATTTGTGTTTAGATTTTTAGGAAATTATAAAAATTTAAAAAAAATTGAATAAACGTATTTCTATATTACTAGAAAATTTTCTGATCATATGTTGATAGCTGGTTTTTTGATATGTCGTATGTACTGTGATGTGTGTTGTTGGTATTCACAGTATGACATCATAATAAATATTTTGACGCTGAATGGGATATGTCCTTCGGTGTTGCACCTGATACAGCTCAACAATCAATTACAAAAGATACTTGTGCTATTTCCCATCTTGATAACTAGATTAATTAAATCGCCTTTTGGTTTGGATTTTTTAGATTTGTAACATAGCAACACATGATTGGGTATAGCTAGTAATATATGTTAAAAAAAATCTAGGTCATATTACGTAGTCATATCTAAGAAGGATATGTCTCATATAGACAATAATCGCCTTTGTTTATACTTCTCCTGAATTCCGGAATTTTATTTCAGTAACTTTTCTCAATATCAATTTCATTTCTAGTTGATGGTACTCACTAATGTCTATAAATGCCATTATTTTTTTTGCATAAGTACATTATTCGTTCTAAAGTGTATTCAGGGATTTTATTCTCGTGCGATGGTGTGACACATCCGACATGTTCTATAGTGCCATGTGTATATTCTTTATTTTTTGCTCCTAGTTCTTTTTATTTGCTTCCGCATAGAGAAACATCAGTGTATGGCGGAACTGCGCGACGCGCTATGCGGGCTCGAGTTGCCTTTCTTGTGATATCCTATTTCACTATTTTAGAACAGGGATGGTCGAGGATTTTTGATAAAAATTGAAATATATATATTATAACTTGTGGTAATAATAATGGGTGGTACAGCTCTAGGGCAGGTCCGTGAGCTGAGTTAAACTCCAACTCCATTCAGAGAAAAATAGTGTGAGAACTTTCTCATTGCCATTTTGCACCGCAGTGCCCGAAATAGGCTTATTTAGTTGGACACATATTTTATATCTGTATTTTCAAGTGAAAATGGACATCGCTATTGCACGATGTCAGTTTGCCAGAGCGAGGGGCATTTATAATAATTAGTAGTACATAGCATTTTGTTTTATAACAAATTACTGAAACATTTTCGCATAAATATCAGATGAACAGATTATTAATATTGTATGGGACAGCGTGTCGCTCAGTACCTCTACTGAACATACCACGGTTACCAACACATTTTGTGATTTTTCAGTCATTATTTAATAAAAAAAAAATTCAAATTAAAAAAAAATGACATTTCCTAAGAATTAGACACAATAAGTAATTACATTTCTCAATAGTTTAACACATAATGTTACATACAACTTGAATCGTTGGTCGTCTGTAGACGGTGTCCGTACACAGAGTTTGTCATTCCGATGTCGTTTATAGATGACACATGCAGCAAAAGGGATGAAAATATAAAAAAAATTCAAATGATGATAGTTCAATGGTACAATACAACCAAAATTACAAAGTAAAAATAATCCTGTAGCATCAAGCAGAATTTTTTACTACTATTAACAATGGTACGATAAATAACTAGTTGGTATTGGTATTTTGCCTTGAGGCAAGTTACATCAACTTCCCGATATGTGTAAATGATCGACTTAATCAATACAAAATAAATTAATTTAAGAGTGATTGAAAGTATTACAAATAGAATCATTACACATAATTGAAAACGAACGAACACGTTAACTCTATTTTCTAAAAGCAAATTTTCAAAAGTCAATATTTTTTATAATTGTACCAGTTTCCATAAGACTTTAATGGTTTAGTATGTTCATTAAGACCAAGTACTCTATTGTCACACCAAGTAAATCGTCTAATTTTAATTTTAACAAACGTCAAAAAAAACTATTAATTTTTCAAACTTTGAATTTTTAAAACTACTTGTCGTAAGACCGTAATAATTCAATAAGTTGTATAAGACCATGATATATAATATCATCAAAAAAGTTTCATAAAAATCGGCTAATTTTTTTTTCAACAACGAATTACAAGAAAACGGCTCGGTAGTTTTCACCTAAAACTAATTACTATCATTTTCAACTAATATCTTTCGAAAAGTTTTTGATTTTTTAAAATCCATTTGGTAGTATGAGCTTAAATGTGGACGAAAAGTTTAGCTTTTTTTCCAAATTTCAAAGGAACGGCTTGGCAAATTGTCACACAAAACTGACAGGCGATAGTCCTCATTTAGACACATTAAATGGTTTTTAAATTTCTGACATGGGTTCAGGCGTTTTTGAGAAAACTTAGATCAAAGGGGAAGTTTTGACAAATGCCAATAAAACGATACTAATGTTTGCAAACTTTGACAAATTTTTAAAATTTGACTTAAACGAGTCGTCGTAGCGCCGTAATATTTTAGTATGATCTAGAAGACTATGATATCTACCGTCAAACAAGTAAGTACTGTAATATTTTTAAATAAAACTAATAGGATTGCTATACGCCTTGAGAAAAAATACAGTAATATTGCGTTTTACTTCTTCGTAATGAAGATAAGTAATATAATGCAATAAAGAGATTAAAAAATTAAAATTGTAGCAATTTGAAGTCAACACAGAGCATGTCGTTTATAGACAACAAGTGGATGCCCTCCATAGACGATACTCGTAGCAAAAAGTTTAATTACTTTTATGACAAGCATTACAAAAAATTAAATTTGACATAAATTAAATTATATTTATATGGTTACTTATATTTTTGCAATTTTGGGGTGTGTGTAGCAATGATTCAGGATAACTCCTCGCATTTCCCTTCCGCGTTCGGCGGAAGTTTGTGCATACGTTTCGCTGCATATCTTTTGCATCGCTATCAGATCCCAGTGATGCAGCTCGGATGTATATATAACTGAATCATAACTAGATAAAACAATATACAAACGTTCGTTTTTGTCATATTATTGATAATATCACTCTCTTTTGCTTATCTAGATTATATGAAGAAACATATTTTTGCGATATATAGACAAGAAGATCAATTTCATTGTAAACCGTTACTTTGAATAATTTACAATTGTGATAATTGCACTAAATAGTTGGTCATCGCCAATAGACTGGCAAATTGACACCTAGTTGACCTAAATTTGGCAGTGATAATTATTATTGACATTGCACCAAAAAATAAAGGTTTGATCATACTTTATTATGTTTACAAGTAGAACCACAGGTTTAATCTTCTAGGATTTTGATGAAATTTTGCGAGGTGATATGGTTGACAGTTAAACCACACAGTTTAAAATGTTATAGGCCTATGAGAAATGGTTCAATTATAAAAATTAATTAAAGTTTAGGAATAATAGACCAAGCGTAATATTTGCGTTTACAGTGAATGGAGTTAATCAATATAGCTAATGAGTAAAAACATTAAAACCTCTTATATTATGTTATAGTCAAAATGATGAACCAACTATTTGACAAGTATTTTTTCTCGTGGAAATATTGTATGTCTCTTATTTTATGTTGCAATACTTTTAATTAACCGAATATGTAATATGACATATCTCCACCAGTTTACAAAAATTTATATATTACAAAATCTAATAAAAGTCTCGCCGCGACATTACTCGTACAATAAATGTTTGTTACAATAAGTATTTGTTTGAAAGTGCCGCTGTATTTGTGTTCGATTTTTATTTCGTGCCCAGGCAAGTGGAAGAAAAGTCATTACTGAATCGATGCAATGCTCGGCAATACCTTCCTCTGGCAAACTCATTTCACGCAGTCACACCAATACCCTGTGAAATGCTTTGAAGGGAACGAGTTCGATATTTGACAAATTTCTTGTGGTACAGACATTTCTACGAATGTGATATATATATATATATATATATATATATATATATATATTGATAAAACTGTTGATTGATAAAATGGCTTACTGGGGGATCTGAGGCAATTATAATGAGGAAAGTTGAAAAACTATTTAAATTAACTATCTGGAAAGTGCGAAATGTGATGTGATGTGAAATTAAATAGTATAAACACGATGTTTTTGTCATAAAATCAAATCATACAAGAAGGAGACGAGTGTAACAACAGACATAAACATTGGTTATAAAACTATCACTTGCACATTTTACGTAAAATCAAAAACCACATGTTCTTTGGCACTTGATCCATTTTACGCCATCTCTACATTTATTATATGAGCTACCACAATTAGGAATCTTTTTTGAAGTAAAACTTCTTCAGGCGCGACTAGGGTGTAATTCCGTACAAATGCAACGGAAATAGCGTTGCGCTCGAACTGAACGGTCATTCGCTTTCGATGAAATCATTTCTATACGGGTCGATTGTGATTAGTCGTTGTGTATGTGAATAGAGATCTGTCCTTGTATGCGTACCGATATCAACAAGGAAATCGGTATAGATAAATAAATATTTTAAAGTTACATCGTAGTACAAATCTTTAATGAAAAATGCCTGAATCAGAAGAATATTTTACCCTGTTCCTTGAAAATAATAAAACAAATTAAACATTTGTGCCGTGTACTAAAAGTAAGTTTATTGATTAGAAATTATTTCTTTATTATTCGTAGTTTCTAAAAATCTTTGAAGTTATTAAAGTTTAGACTTTTAATAAAGTGACCATTTATTAAAGTCCAGGTTTGGCAGGAACAGTCCCGGATTTCGACCTTGTGTCTCGGGTTTTTCTAAAAGCAATATTTGACTCGGATTTAGATCTTTTATCACGGGTTATTAAAAATTATAGGTGTTCTGATTCAAATGGAATCTTTGTAATTACTTGAAAATAAAATTATAACTGTTGCTCAAATATTTGAAAATGATACATACAGTAAGTATACTTGTATCAAACAATACGTTATGAATGATAAAATGCCTGAACACAAATTACCAAAGGCGGGGTAAAACAACCTCTCACATTAATAAATTCTAAATTTGCAAGAATAACATTTTCTGAAAATTAGGAAAACTAACTTTTTGACTATCTGGCTTGAATGCTAATTTTTCAAGTAAATTTGGAACGAAATTGAAGAGAATTTCATACAAGGCTTAAAAGCAAAAAAATATATGAATCGAAAAATATTAGATATAACATCATATGTAAAAGAAAAGTATATATAGCATATAAT
>NW_020536999.1:52425477-52444455 GCF_003426905.1 Ctenocephalides felis | reverse complement strand
AATCGCAGTGTATTCAAAAGTCAATATCAATTATCGTCTGATAGTGTACGTTGCTCGAGAAACTATAATTAATTAGCTAGCAGATTGTCTGAATTCTATATAGCAATATTCTATGTAGCATGTGCAAGCCTATTAAATCTTACTTTGTCGCATGTATAATTACTCATTCGCCTTTACAGTGTAGTATGTAGTGCCATTTGCACTGTCACAACGTACTCAAGTCTAAGTGCCCCGAACAAGCACATGTCGTGGGCCGTTGCGCGTGCAACGACGGAAAATCCGGACATTTTCCGAGTATACTTCCGGACGCCTGCAGCCACTAAAAAGCTTCGTCGAGAAATAATTAAATACCAAATAAGATTGCGTTTTTGTTCTTATTCGAATATAATTCATTTGGAGATCTTTTGGATAGACGTTCTGGCAAATTATATTGTACATTAAAAGAATTTTCGTATGTATAAAATCGAATATATAATCCCATATTTTAAACTGATACTTCTCCTTTTGTCGTATATCTAGATAGTGACCCAATGATTCATCTATACATTTTTGATTATTTACATTTTTCGAAGGAGAAGTTTGTTTTCATAGAAAAATCGTACGATTTGCTAAAGTTATGTTTTCTCGACGTGACAAGTCATTCTGAATCGAATGAGACCAAATTTGAAAAAAGTATGTTTTTGTGTATGTGAACAGATTTTTGACCTATCGTCGACGTCTTCTCAAAAACGGCTGGGCCAGTTTCATAAGATTCAAAGCCGTTCGATATAACTTGATAGAACTAGCGTTTGTCAGTTTTGCGTGACGATCAACCAAGCCAAATCAATATATATATATATTATATATATATATATATATATATATATATATATATATTATATATATATATATATATATATACATATACAATTACATATTGCATAAGTTCATTCATGCAAAAAACAAACGTCAACCCTTTTGTGCGCAAGAATTACATCTACTTTATAGAAGTCATCTTTTGACTCTTTTGTCCGAACGATCTTTGTGAATTCGTGCAATGTTTTTCGAAACTTGTGGAGCACAAGATATTGTTTTTACGATCGTATTCTACTAGTGATATCTCGCAAACGCGGTTTTTGCTGCAGTTTGAACGTTTTGTGTCTGAAAACATTCTGCTACTGACTTTTCGCTTCCACGTCGTAACAGACTGGTCAGCAGACTGAAGAAGTAACTGGCGACATTCATAGAATTCGGAGAATTTATATAATAACTTACTAGCTACATGCAGTTTTTACTGCACATTGGAATGATTTCATTGAAAATTTGAAGGCGGTTGGAAATTCATTGAAAACTCGTTAATCTAAAACGGAATTCTATGAATAATAAAAACTATTTAGAGAAACATAGTCATACTCAGCAGTTTTTTACGTCATTAACTCAATAGTTAATCACGAATAAACGGCTCGTCTGATCCTTGGCCAAAATTAATCAGCACGACTCCCAAATAATATCTTTCGGATAGTTTTTTAATTTTTAAAATCGATGCAGACTTTTTGGCTAAAACAAAGTAACGTCTTATTACAAATATTCAAAGATATGAAGCCAATCGTATCAAAAATAATAGGAGTGCTTATCAAGGTTCAGCAAATGGTTTTTAAATTTATGAAATCGACTCTACCGTTTTTGAGAAAACATCGAGGAAAAGTCTAATTTTAACAAACGTCAAAAAACGCTACTCATTTTGTCAAATTTTAATTGTTCATTACTGTTACTAGATGTTAATTATTACGTTTTACTTGTATTGACAAGATGAAGAACTTATTAAATTTTTGGGAAGTCAGGTCCAGCGGTTAGAGACTCTCAATAAAAATAAGTTAAAAATATGTCATTTGACGATGAAAAATGTTTATTGGACATATGTACATCGAATTATCAAATACTTCATAGAGATTTGAATAATGTGCATACATTTATACATGACGGTACGGGAAGTTCCAGCAATTTGTCATAAGGCACGATGCTATGCACTCCACTAGTTTTACTTTTCTGTTATTTACAAATAATATTATATATATATAATATATATATATATATTATATGAAATAGTACATAAAAAAGTAAATTAAGTTAAGACGAGCAATTTTAAAAGAGATAAATTATATTAATAGTTACACAATTTCTGTTGGTAATTATTTTTTACGAAACACTACATCAAGATTAATTTCAGTGTAATCTCTGTAAAAAATGCCCCCATGAAATTTATATTTTGCAGTGATTGAATAATGTAGCTATTATTTTGAAAAAAACTTTAAATTTTGCTCCCTAGTTCTTGCAATTTACCACTTTTTACATAAAAGTGTAAAAAGGACTAGGTTACAACAGCAAAAAAAAACAAATTTCTATAACCGTAAATTAGCTGAAGTTTTCACTGAACATAGTCAGACAGTTGTTTTTTTTTAATACGTTGTATAATAAGTAATTGATTTGATTTCCAAAGTCAAATACTCTATATGATTTTTTTCACAAATTCTATATTTCGTTATCCTCAAAGCTTCGAGCCAATAGTAGATTTGGAATTGGTTAAATTTAATTTCAATCTAATAATTGTTATATTTAGTGTAGTTGAAAAGAATGGAATTACATAGTTCTAAAAATTTGTTAAATATGATAAATGAGAATAATATAATGAATATAAAATTAAGCACTATTTCATGAATGATTTTAATTCATTATAAATTATATATATATACGAGTATATATATATATATATATATATATATATATATATATATATATATATATATGAAATCCACTTTGAGAGGTTTAAAAAATGTTTTAATGTGTGTTGGCAAGTTTCAGCAAGGATTTCATTTCATTTCATCAGGATTGAAAAATGTTAAATTACTTGATAATTTTATTATTGTAAAATTTCGAGTATAAAAATAAAAACCAAAGAATAACACGTTTTTCGGTAGTGCATATCACTCAGATTTTTGCTTACAAGGTTATATTAGGAATTCAATTTATTGATTTATATTTATTTATTAGCAATATCAAAATATATTTTGATGTATGCTTAATTTACAATTGCTTTATAATCATCTTTGTTGAGTCTGACTGTATGGAAAACAAGAAAGAGTTCTCTTTCCCATTTCACATGTTAACAATTTGATAAATATAAACAGAAAGTCTGACTTATTCCAAGGAGTAATCTAGATCATTAGGAGTAATTACTGAAGCACCGAAGTTTGTTTTCATTTTTTTACTCTACGATCTTAATATTCTAGGATTTATTGCAATCAGACACAAAAAATGTCCTATTTGCCCTATTTTACATGTGAACACTTTGATAAATATGAACAGAAAATCTGACATATTCTAAGGAGCAATCTAGATTATAAGGAATGATTACTTGAACACCAAAGTTTTTAAATATTTTGGCATACCTTAGAAAAAACATTAGATTCGTATTGATAAGGAGACGTGCTGATTAGTTTTTGGGAAGGCAGGTCCAGCGGTCATGGACTCTCAATAAAAATAAGATAAATAATGTCATTTGGCAGTCAAAAATGGTTATTGGACATACGTGCATCAAATTATCACATATTTTATAGACATTTTAATAATGTGTACACATTTTGCGTAAATTTTTTTGGGTTCCGTACCAAGTTTTTTAATTACAGTACGGAAAGTTCCAGCAATTTGCTTTAAGGCACAATGCCATGCACCCCACTAGTCTAGAATTAATTGCAATCAGTCACAAAAAATGTTTCTGTGCTTTATTATGCACCAAATATAATAACTTGGTAGCATTTAAACTGCTACTCAATTTCATTAAATTCACTTTATTTCCGGAATTTTGTAAAATACTTCTTTGTTTATTTTATATAACCTAAATACAATTTCCGATGATTCTACCCAAGCTGTCAATTGATTTAAATCTATATTCGTCTTCTTTCTGACAAGAGTCAAATCCACCTCCCTTTTTCATACACCTAAAAATATTCATGAATTCCGAAATAACATTTAATCAACCGTTGAAATTGCTACAATATGATAACTTAATACACTTCTTAAATCAATATCTCGTTGTATTTTTTTCATTTACATCGAAAACAGACAAAAAGTGATCATTTATCAGTCGGGTGTGCTCTTTGTGTCAGACCGTTGGCTCGTCGGCATTATTTTGAGCGACTTTTGCATGTCAGAACAAATGAAATAAGATGATCCTTTGGGATTCCGATAGCTGAGTTTCCTGAGAGCACATTCGCATATACATTATTCATAACTAACCCTCATAAAATTGCCAACTTGGGCTCAGACATTGCAGGTGGTGGATGACTACTAGGGCGTCATTTTCTGAACGATTAGTATTAAACGTCTCCGGCGTAGAGGTAATCGAAGCGTTATAATTCGTTAAGTCAACTCTGAATTCCTAACGATTCAAGCTAAATATTTAATATTCTACAGCATTAGTGTGAATTTTACTTTGTTAACAGTTCGTTTTGTTATTTCTAGCAATTTGTCTTGGAATTTATTTTTAAATTCCCGTAGGGTAAGTTATAGCAATAGAAAAATTTTATATATCTTTACGTGTCAGAGGTTTCTGAATATTTTGGCATACCTTAGAAAAAATGAATGTGTGTGTGTATGTATGTATCGGTACAATTTTTCGGTCACGTTTTCGGGCGCACAGATCAACCGATTTCAATGGCTCAAAAATCATTCGATTCCTATTACTAGGGAGATATGCTGATTAGTTTCTGGTAAACGCAGTTCCAGCAGTTACGGAGATAAAGAGCAGAGTGCAGAAAATAGAAATCGAGTTTTTAAAAGATCGGGGAGCATCCGATTTGAATGATCTAAAAAACATTCGATTAGTAATGATTGGGAGAAGTGGTTATTAGTTTTTGGCAAAGGCATGCCCAGCCATTTTGAAGATACAGAGCTAAATGTGCAAAAAATTGCAATTTTTGAGAGAAATATGCATCCGATTTGAATAATTCAGAGATCTTTCTTCTTATGTTGACAAAACAATTGCTTTTGGAGAAAAAATCATCTTTTTTTTTTTTTGTATATCGAAAATAATTCAGATTTCAATTTTAATTCTGGTTAAAGTTCTAACTCACTCACTTATATATTTTAAGTGAATAATTTTAACTCTGTAATTCAGTTTATTTAATTCTTATAAATATTAGACTATGTTACATAATTGATAATAATCTATTTGAAAACATTTAATATTCTTCGAACATTTCGTTACGGTACGGGAAGTTCTAGCAATTTGCCTCAAAGCACGATTACTTATTAAACTTTCAGCAGAATTTGTAACCATTTTCCATTTTTTAAAAAGGTACCCTAAGTATGCAATTCGACATTCAGTAATAGTACTGCCTAAAACTCAATTAACTAGTTCACAACATATATCTAGTATCAAATAAACAAACTATCGAACTGTGTTCAGTGAAATTTTTAAATAATTCTAAATTATAGAAATATGTTTTTAGCTATTTTCCTAAAATTTGTCGCCTGTCTCTTTTCACCTCATAGAAAGGGACAGCCATTAGGCAAACATATACAATGTCTTATTATAATTTTTTAAGGGATTTTATGAAATGAGAGCAAAATTATTTAACCAATGCAAAATAAAAATTTCATGAGTACACTTACAAAGATTATACCGTATACATACATGTGCCCTAAAAGTAATTATTTATGATTTATATATTGATTAATCCTATTATCTATATGATATTTTATGTTGACTTTTCTGAAATACCCAATTTTTCAAAAAAGTGTGATTCCTGCTATTCTCCTCATATCTCGTAATGTCTTGGAGGAATGCGATGACATTTATTAAGATCTCTTGGCGTAAGTTTTCGACGAATTTCTCGAAACCATTTCGAGATGTTACCCTGAATTAATGATAGACATTAAGTACATACCCGCTATTGTATTTGTCATAAAATCATCCACGTATGAATATGTAAACTTTCAGTACTAATTTGTATAAATTAGCTATATAATTATTGCTTATATATATTTGCTTCGAAATTCAGGATGAAGGTGAATAAATGTGTCGGTTGAATTTAGCATTTACGAATTTGCACATGGTATTTAGAATGATCTATGTATATAGATATTGTATTGTATATGTATTTTAATTATACAAAATTTTATCTAACTAGTGGTGTATGGAATTGTGCTTTAAGGCAAATTTCTGGTACCTCCCGTATCGTAACGAAATGTTCGAGGAATATTAAATGTTTTTAAATAGATTATTAAAACATTGTCTGATATTCATAAGAATTATATAAACTGGAATAAAAAGTTAAAATTATTTATATAAAGTATATAATTGAGCTTTAGAAATTTAACCAGATTCAAAATTAAAATCTGAATTATTTTCGATATACAAAATAAATTCTTTGAAAAAAAAATTGGAAAAAAAACTTTTTTCTCCAAAAGCAATTATTTTGTTAAAACAAGCAAAAAGTTCTTTGAATGATTCAAATCGAACGCTTAGTTCTCTCAAAAACTGCCATTTTTTGCACATTTAACTCTGTATTTTCGAAATGGCTCGGCCTGCTTTTGCCAAAAACTATTAACCACTTTTACCCGTCTTTACGAATGGAATGTTATTTGGATCATTCAAATCGGATGCTCCGTTCTCTCAGAAACTCGATTTCTATTTTCTGCACTCTTTGCTTCTTATTTTCGTGACGGCTGGACCTGCCTTTGCCAAAAACTAATCAGATTATCTTCCTATCAATAGAAATAGAATGTTGTTTGAACCATTCAAATCGGTTAGTCGGTGCGCCCGAAAACGTGATCGAAAAGTTGTATCCATACATACATATATACATACACACACACACACACCTCCATTTTTCTGAGGTATGCCAAAATGTCCAGAAACCTTCACAACGCGAAGAAATGCAAAAATTTTCATTTTCGATTTTTGGCCCATTACTATAACCTACCCTACGGCAAGTTAAAAATGTATTTTATACGAGGTTTATATCGCCAGCGAAAAAGTAAAAAAATACCTTCAATCAATGAATGTATGTTAATTTCAATTACATGAAGTTCTTCAAACACAATTATCACATGATGAGTAAAGTTGCAAAAACAATATATGTTTAAGCGTTGTTTAACATAATCCCCTGTGTGAGCGAATGTTATAGAATTTATTAATCAGCAATTACTTCATTTCTCTAATGAAGGTTCATTTATAAATGCTAATTAAAATGACAAACCGATCATGTCATATTTGAAGTATGACTTTAAATACAATATTGTTTTTGAAAATTATACATATTTTTAATGCTATTATAAATATATAATTTATAATTTATCATTATATAATTTCACACACTAATAAATATGTGCATCACGAGTGTTACCATCTTACTAATAAACATAAATCAAAATTGTTATATGATGTATTTATGTTTACTTAAATGCCATCTTGTGCAATAGCAAATAAGTTTTACTTCAATCGTGTGTGAACCTTATGCGCACTCTTTTATTTCCCATGTCCCTATTTATATTTTCCATAAACAAGAAAATTAGACTCGACGTTTTAATTCTCACTTTACCTGGCAGATGATATTATTTAACGATGTGCAAATAATTACCATGCTTACTATAGATATTATTACAGAAGAATAATTCCATATATTTATAATTTTCTAGAATTAGAGATCCTTCTGACTAAATCCCCAGTGTGTGTTTCATACTAGAATGAATGTCAATAGTTCAACTGCATAGTGTGAGGATTACTGCTATCTCGGCTTTCCGTGTAAAATGCCAAGCACATTTGCAAAAGCCATTTGCTGAGATATCTCGGAAAGTTTTTTTTTCTCCTCTGGAAATGTAATACGACCCGTAATCCAAATACAGCACAGAAATGTAATGTGCTGCTGCAGTATTCATGATTAAATATATTATAATTTTGTTACATACGACTTGAAAAGAAAGCGCCGGCTGTATTAAGTTTTGTAAGCCTGAAATACTGTTGTAAGAAATAGATTTCGGGAAGCTAGTTTTGCATGTTTTGCGTATATATATATATATATATATATATATATATATATATATATATATATATATATATACGTATATACTAGATGACCCGATACGTTGTCTTGTACATATGTCTGCAATTCAAAAACTCAACTAGTGGGGCGCATGGCATCGTGTCTTAAGGCAAATTGCTGGAACTTTTCGTACCATTTTTTTTTAAAAGAAGATTTACATTTTTGAAAAAAAATTAGATTTTTGAGAAACTATAAATTTTTGAAAAAATGTACTTCTTTATAAATAAGACATTTTTGAAAAAAATGTTTTCCTTATTTTGAAATATTTTGGAAATTCTGAACTTTTTTTCTAAGCAATCGTACTGCTTTAACTGCATAAAGACGAATTATCTAAGCGAGTATGCACCACGTTGCCGTCTAACGGATAAACATTGATACGGAACCCATAGGATTGTAAACAAAGTTTATACTTATTGTAAAAATCTCTATAAAATATCTGATAATTTCATGTGCATATGTCTAATGATCATATTTGACCGCCAAATGGCTTTTTTTTTCACTTTTTTTTACTAGATCTCTGAAACCGCTAGACCTGCATTCATGAGAATTTGATCAGTTCTTCATCGGACTCTCCGTTCTCTCAAAATACTGAGTTACCGTTGTGGCACTTTTTGTCCCGCATCTTCGAAACGGCTAGACCTGCTCATGCCAAAAACTAATCGGCACGTCTCATTATCGATAGCAATCGAATGTTTTTTGAATAATTGAAATCGATTGAACCGTGTTCCCGAAATCGCCGACAAAAATTTGTATCCGCACACACACACACATACATCCATTATTTCTAAGGTATGCTAAAATGTTCAGTAACCTATGAAACGTAGAGATATATAAAAATTTTCATTTTCGATTTTTTTGCTATTACAACTTACCCTACGGGAAGTTAAAAAAAAATGTAATATTCCAACCTGTGATAATATATAACCTGTGTGTTGATAATATCCTATTTAATGTCCTTTGATTCATTTATGTTCTGAACATAATATATACATTTTGAAAATTGTCTTTTTAGTATAACAAATTCAAAAATTATATGATTATATTATCGATAGCTTTGATAATGTTGCCTTTAATTTTTACAATCTCGTACCATATTTCAATTGGTTTTTCGTGATTATGATATCTTAATTACATTTTTCTTACTAATAAGATATTATACATTATTATTCAAGTTCATATTTTAAGTGAATCAATTTGTTAACTCTTGTTCATATGTGCACTATTCAATCTGCGATCAATGAATGTTTGCCACAATAAAACTTCTAAATAATTTTCTGAATAATATCAAGGCTCATTACTTAACGTAAATTCAAATTTCAATGTTAAACGATAATATGTTGTCTTTTGCAATTTTTCCATTTATATATATATATATATATATATATATATATATATATATACCATACATTCAACGTAAAAATTCTGGAAACTAAGCATATTCCCCCACAGGTTTTGCATATTTTTATTAAAACAAAGTGGTAGGGGTTGAACACTCCAAAGAATTTTCTTTTATTTTTTGAGTAAATTCCATTTTTTTTATTTGCCAACAATGCGCATATAATATACATATATAGCACAAACCGCTATTTAATGAACATTTTTATGATAACTACACCAATTTTCATCTCAACTTCTGTCAGTAAGCACTTTCGACTGAATTTCGATTGAGATTTTTTGAGCTTATGACAAATTTCAATTTTTTCTAAATAAAAATAATTTCATCAAGTATAGTTCAATTATAACATTTATTTTTGAAAGTATTAGATCAAGTTTAATTTTTTTTAATGCAAGATTAAAAAAGATAAGCAACCCCGCAATTTGCACCTTCTTGTCAAACTTTCTAATTTTATTAATCATTTTTAATTAGGTCGATAACTGGTCAAATCGTATTTTTGTGTAAGTATTACACTGAATTTCTATTTATTTTTCCTGAGTACATCAAATATTAGAGGAAAACATTTTATATAATTATTGATTTTACCAAAACGTCATCATCAGTGTTGACGTAACTTGGGGAAACTTAATTAATTTGTAACATAGTCATAAATTCAAATAGATCTGACCAATTTATGTAAATAACTACTATAAAATAATTCATATAGTTGACTGAATAATAAGTTATATACTCTGAATGAAGAATTTCCAAACACAAGCATATAAATAAAATTATTATTATAAATCTTTATACCTTGACTTACACCTTTAAGCATATATGTATATTTCATATCAAAACGTTTGTTTCTGAATTCCATTAACGATGAAACAAATTATGCCTTCTAAATCTTTCATATTTCTATTACATTTTATAAAATATACTGGTAATTACAAATAATATACAATACACACCGCATGGATTTAAGGTTCAGTTTGAAATAGTAAATGATGAATGAATGTATGTGTGTATTTCAAATTTTATGTATATATATATATATCAACAAAAAACCGTTTACATATATATATTGTTTTTCAAATAAAATTATATATTTATGAAATTTCAAATTGCCTACAATTTGTACCTATTAGGATTCTGATGTCCTAGTAATGTTACTAGTGCATGTCTGCATTCAATTTATTTTTTAATATATGTCGTACAAGATGAAAGTGGGAAGTGATGTCAAAGTAGATCTTATTAAATTTGCATTATATTCAGAATTCTTGAGAACACTACGAATAAATTTTGTAATTCAATCAGTAAAGAATTTATGGTGCTTCTACGTAAGTTTTGATGAACGTAATAAGTCTTTATAAGTTTAAAAGTTTTGTATCGCATATTGATGTTAAATTTTGTTCTTATTTTCCATGAACGAGAATTATATTATATGCACCATGATATAGTTTGAGTAACTGAATTTAATAAAATTTATTAAATATGAAGTAAACTGGTTCACAGAGGGTGCTTTAGTGATTCTCAACTTAGATATTTTCTTTTTTGGTGCCTGTTAGTTTAGTCTTCGGTATGCAATATGGAGATTTAAATAAAATCAAAACTTTTATAGGAAATTTTGACTTTTTATATAAAAATAAAAAACAATTTGATAAAACTATGAAACAGTAAAAATTATATAAGCAATTCACAGAAATCTTCCTTGCATAAACTCCAAATATTTTATGAAATATCGATCACTATAGCTAGATTTTACTTTTTGCAAAAAAGTTATTTTCCGTACTAAAAGTTATTTTGGAATATAGTGATATAATGCTAAATTTTTAATAAACTAACAAACTTAATTATAAATTAAATAATATAAGGCGAAAATAATATCAGTTGGAATTAAATATGATCACATATAACAGACTCAATTGCTACTTTTTATTCTACTATACCCTAAACGTATTTATTTCAACTAAAAGTTGGAGATTGACTAAATTATTTACTTATTAACAACATAATACTTATGAAATATGTGGTATTTGTCTTGTCTATAAAAATATTTTTGATTGTGATTACCTTAATAATAAAAAAGAAAATCAATTTCTTAAACAGACGTCTTTAGATATTTGATTTGTTTTTTTTTTAATTTATTTATTTACGAGAGTCGGTGTAAATTGCTCTTGAAATTTAGACATTTTAATTAATATCTAGATTTCTATTACGACATAACCTCAAACGTTAAATTTACGTTTGACATTTGAAAATAGACATGGCTACCCACAGCAATGAAGTCGTGACAAAACAGTTTCGACCAATCGCAGCAACTTGTTTCTAATGACTACATCGATGACCAATGACGAATCAGTATTTGTGCTGTAGGCCATTTTTGTTCTATTGATAGTTCTTTTTGCTGATTTATCCTCTAGTCATGCCTAAAGAAGTTTTACTTAAACCTAATACTCAAAATGTGTTACCTCTGTAGTAGAACTAAGTTATTGTATACTGCGTATACTTCAAAAACTTTACTACTTTATACGTGTGCTTCTGATTGATAAGTGAAACATTTTCGGTACCTGGAAACTTGTATAAATAACATGATAAAATTCCAAGAAAACATGCTGTTAACTTTCCATTATTACCTAAAAGTTTTTCCGCCTTTCGCCGGCATACAGTTTATGCACAGTGAACAAAACTAAACACAAATGCAGGGGTAAAGTTTAATATGAAAAGATGATTATACAGTAATTACAAACTTCCTCGTGGAAGCGTTAGATTTAAATCTAACTTTAATTAAAGATAAATACAATTGACTTCGAACTTGGTGTATAATAACTACTGGGAAGATTCTTTGTGTGATCGTCTCCAGTGAATCCTTGGTGAAAGACATAATATACATCGTGTTTGTAATTATCACCTTTGAGTGTTAATCAGGACATCATTGTGGTGGTGTCAAGTAAACAGGATATTTGAATGAGCATCCTGATTTTGCGAAATTTGCTTTATAATTTGTCAATTGATATTTGAACTTTAAAGATTGTAAGCCATCTTACTTTTTGTTTGAGGGCGTAAGATGCTAGAAGTTTACTTTCTTTGTTAATTCATTAAATGAATGAATTTACTTTATATATATTTACTCTAATATATATATATATATATAATCAGCCAATTTATTATACCCACACGTTGTTACGTTGTTTTAGTATATAAATTCGTATTAGAATCATGCTATTACCACTATTAAATTTAAATTTCAATACAAAATTCAAATTTACCCATTCATTGCACGTAAAATTTCAGTTAATTTTTAAATTTAAATATTTTACTATTTTTGTACCATTTTTTATTATTCTTAAATGTGTGTTTTAAGTTGCTTTTCCAATATTCATATTTATAACTTCCTAAAATTAATTTTGTTCATTGTGTTCTTGATTGTGTACTAATAAGTAATAAACTAAATTTTGCATTCTGTACTATTAGATGATTTAAAAATGTATATTGAAGATTTATAACTATATTTCTCTATACTGATTTTATAAAGATATATGGTTATATTTCTTTATTTGTTTACAAATGCCGAAAGTTTAGATAGTTCATAAATTGTAAATCAAGAACCTACTACATAATATGGATAAATTTTTATTTTATTTTTGGCTTATTAATTTAATTCAAACAATTTTGAAAATTGCTTTGTATTAATATTGATATTATTGTATTTATACATTCCACACTTTAAAAATGGTGGATTTCAAGCTTTTGAAATTTTCGATTTTTGCTTATCTTTTGTTTGAAATTTTCTCTAAAAATTTGAGTATTATCAGGATGTACTATACTATAGTTTTTGGTAGTATGAAAAGGTATCATCTTGACGAAAGATTATATCTTGATATCTTGAAAAATAAACTTCCACATTTTTTAATATTTAGTTCAGAGACTGGTGTTGTATAATTGGTGTTGTATATTTACGAACTTGGATCTATTCAAGAATTTAGTAGGCAATATGATGAAAGATCTAATCAGAAATTCAAATATTTCTGAATAATAATTATTCGTGTTGAGGGTTTGAGCAGGTAAAAAAAGATACTTTTATTAAATCCAGATTTTTTTTTAACTATTTTTGGTGATAAAAATAAAAGGAACTAGTGGTGCATGGCATCGTGTCTTAAGGTAAATTGCTAAAACTTTCCGTACCAAAAACTAAGTATTTTAAAGAGGCATAAAAAATATTTGATAATTAGATTCGTGAAAATTCTCGATAAAAATGACTTTTTTATAGCAATCTCGGTGGGATTACTGCATAGAAACAAAATATCGAAGCGCGTAAGCGCCCCGTCGCAGTCTACTGTATAAACATTAGTGCGAAACCCATAAAAATGCACACAAAATTTGTACATATTCAAATCGCTATAAAATATCCGATAATTTGATGTGGAGATGTCTAATGATCATTTTTGTCCGCCAAATGATAATTTTTAACTTTAAATCGCAAGACCTGTCTTTCCAAAAATTTAACCAATTCTTCGTGATACCAATATGTGTGATACGTTTTTTAAATCATTCAAATCGGACACTCCGTTTCTCAAAATTGTGATTCTTGTTTCTTTATATCGAGTATCTTCGAAAACGTTGAACCTGCCATTGCCAAAAGCTAATCAGCACGTGTCCCCATCAATAACAATTAAAGTTCTTTTATAATTCATTGAATATCATTTGAATCGGATAATCCGTACTCTCAAAATCGTGTACGAAAAATTGTATCCAAACAAACGCATACATATTTTCACAACAGGACTACACCTCTAAGGTGAACATATCCAACATCGAATCGATCACCAATGGGTGACTTTTTGACCTTTTTTCCTTTATTTAATAAACCATAAAAGTTACTGAATGTGTACCAGAACGACAAATTGTAATTCACAAATGTAAATAAAAAAATACGGACACATACATCCGTTTTTCTCTACGGTATGCCAAAATGTTCAGCAGATCCTTTGTGATTACTATAACTTACCCTACGGTTAAGTTAAATTTTGGATAAATTCTTCAGCTCCGTTATATATAAATATATATTTCAATAGTCGGAAGTCGAAAGTCGGAAGTGTTGTGCAAGTCCGATAATGCGATTCGAATTCGGTTCGAAGCCGTCAATATCGTGGTTTGCATTTATTGAGTAACATATCTGTCAGTCTGTTCTGCAGAATGATTGAGAGGCAACTGATTGGCCCGTGCTCGTTCTTCTATAAAATCGAAGGAATTCTGTACTTTATTTATATACGACGTAAAATATTGGATGATATGTCAACGTTTAAATGCTTCGAATTGCACACCAGAAGAGAAATAGGAAGTTAGTTAAATATTATTGGAAGAAATAAATGTTTTAGAAAATGCTGACGGTTTTTAGTGTAACACGTGAGGCATATTACTTCGCAAGACAAATTGCTGAAGTTTTCAATGTGAAAGCAAATTAGCAATAGTTGAATATTATATTTTACATAGTGGATACCTACCAAATAAATTAAAAATTTAGAAAATATATTGCGTTGCGCTTATTAATTTTCAGTAGGGCAAGTTATGCTAATCGTCCGAAAATCGAAAATATTTTTTTTTCGGTCAAATTTTTTATATTTTGCAGAAACAGTTTTAATAGTTGCTAAGTCTCAATTCTTATTCATTAAATCAATTTACAGATTTAAGGAAGTTCGTGCAACTTAAGACAAATGCCACTTATATATAGTTTATATTTTAATATAGTACAGTCACACGAAATTATTTGAAATTAATCAATTTACAAAAACTAATTTAATATAAAAAACAACATATATTAATAATAGAATTCAGTTAGTCGTTCTTGTTTATTATTTATTATTTCAATTTTGTCCAGCATAATTATTAAATTTACTTGATTGTTAATATAAATTATATTACGAGTACTGTTCATATGAATTCATAAAACAAAGAGAATGATATTTTATAATACTTGGAGCGTCGGTACCTATAAAATATAACTACATCATTAAATATGCAATATTAACTCCATTCCTAGTTTTATTTCAATGAAACGGGTGGTCTGCGCAGTTAACCTACATATCTCTCGACTGAATAATATAGTTTTATATAATTTCATTCTTCTTTCTTGAAATTTTATTATCTCTCTATTTGATATTTTCGCAAATTTACGACGCAGGTTTTTATAGAAATAAAAGTGATATATATATATATATATATATATATATATATATATATATATATATATACGTTTTTGTCACTTTTTTGATCAGCAGTAATTTTGTTAATTTACCAGTTTGCTGGAAGAAAAGTAAATTGAATGATAATATAAAAAAATTTTTACGTTGAAATATTGAAATCCTGCATTTAAATACGATAGATAAATTAGTCATAAAACCAAATTATACAAGAAAGGGGCAAGTGTCACAACCGTCCAAACCACCAAGCCACTTGCTCTTTTCTCGTATAATTAACGTTAATTAACTTCCCGTTAAATTTTTATATATCTTTACGGTTCAGAGGTATCTGAACAGTTTGACATACCTTATAAAAAATGTGTATGTGTGTTTGTGTTTATGTGTGTATGAGTATTTGTGTGTGTATTCAGATACAAATTTCCGTCGACGATTTTGGGAACACGGTTCAACCGATTTGAATGATTTGAAAAACGTTCTTTTCCTTTTGATGAGGAGACGTGGTGCTTAGTTTTTAGCCGAAGCATCCGATTTTAATAATTAAAAAAACCTTCTACTTGTATTGACAAAGTGAAGAACTGGTTAAATAATTGGGAAAACGGTTTCCGAAATCGAGTTAAAAAGTAAACTAGTAGAGTGCATGGCATGGTGCCTTAAGGCAAATTGCTGGAACTTCCCGTACCGTAATTAAAATTTTGATAAGGAGCCCAAAAAAATCGCACAAAATGTGTACATATTAGTAAAATCTCTATAAAATATCTGATAATTTGAGTGTTCATATGTCCAATAAACATTTTTGACCGCCAAATGACATTTTTTTAACTTATTTTTATTGAGAGTATGGAACTGCTGGACTTGCCTACCAAAAATTCAATCAGTTCTTTATCTTGTCAACACAAGTAAAATGTTTTTTGAATTATTAAAATCGGACGATCCGTTCTCTTAAAAACTGAGATACTGTTTTTGGCGCTTTTTGCCCCGTATCTTTCGGTTTTCGCTAAAAACTAATCAGCACGTCCGCTTATCAATACGAATCGAATGTTTTTTGAATAATTAAAATTGTTTGAACCATGTTCCCGAAATCGTCGACAAAAATTTGTATCCGCACACACACATATACATCAATTTTTTCTAAGGTATGTCAAAATGTTCAGAAAGTTTTGAAACGTAAAGATATACAGAAATCTTCATTTTCGATCTTTTTGCAATTACTATAACTTACCTTACGGGAAGTTAATAATATGAAATCAATATATAGAAAGTGATTGACTGAGAGCATTGATGATAACTTGTTCGTGCAACCATACTTCATCTTTCCCCCTTCGGACCCTATGTCTAAATCAGTATAGCTTAGCTATTATGAGGACTGTTACTACCTCATCCAGTCTCCCCTAGTGTCATAACCGTACCCAGTCTCCCCTACTATTACTACTATATCCCCTAAATAAATACTTTTTCCATCCAGACAATGAAAGTATAAAGACAACAAAATGTGTAACATTTTTTTATTATAATTTTAGTTGATCATCTATCTACAAGAGATATAAAATCAACTAAGAAAAAGCTAAGATCTGCATCCAGTGATGCAGTTCTTTGCAGTATGATATATGGATCAAAATGTGTATCTAAAATGATTGTAATACGTTTTGAGTCCCAATTTGACTTTTCCTCAGTACACAAAAAATTACACGAGAGATAATATAAAAAATATATTTTAATAAATCAATATAGAAAACATTCACTGACATCGAAATTATCCCATTCTCTTCAAGTTGTAAACCGCGGTGTCAGTCTCCGGAGTGACGTCTAAAAATCCATTCCATCTCATCCGGAAATTGATTAAGACTCCGTCTGTCACATGAGAGTGCCATTATTACTTCATTCAATACATCTCGACTATAAAGCGAACTTCCGTCCGACAATAAAAACTTCCATTCTTAAAACACTCCCCGTCCTGAGATAAATGTTGTTATATAAGTTCCGAACAATTTCTTTTGAGGACACGATGAGCGGAGGACGTCGTATTCCTTCGATCCTGAGCCTGTAGAGTTTTCTCATTAAAAGGATACATCTGTTTTCAAACTCTTCGCCGAGGAAGAGGGGCTCAGACCAAAGAATGTATATGGAGAAAAAGTTCTGTCGTAAAGTAAAGACACGTCGATGTGACCCGACTTCGAAAAAATGTCGACAGAATGAAGTCTTTGGGAACAATCAAAGTTGCTTTTAGGTTTCTATACGAGCGCTCTTTTCAAGAGCCTCTCTTGGCGGTTTTAATAAGAAATGCTTGAAAAGAAATAAGTTTTGTGCGATTTTTTAGATAATATACATTTTACATAGACGCAGACAATGTCATACTTCAACTCCTAAATGTCAAAAGGGTTTCTTCTGTCTGGTACAGATTTGACGATTTGAACAAATTCTTTGTTCCGAGTTTAATTTTATTAACGGAAATATAATTAAATTTCGTTGTGATATTTTTTAATTTCTCGGTCTTGTTTTCTTAAAATATCAATTATTAATCTTATTCACGAATATACATTTGTCACATCACGAAATTAAAAAACATACTCAATAAAAACCCTGATCACATTGTTTTTGAGGTACATAAAAATGTTGTTACTATAATGAATGAAATCTTTCTCTTTTTTATCGAAATCTGAATTTAATTATTCCGAAGATTTCTGAACTTTTTGGCATACCTCGGAAAAAATAAATGTGTGTGAGTATTTTTGTGTGTCCGCATTTTTCTTTCACGTTTTCGGACGCATGGAAGATTTGCTGATTAGTTTTTTGGCAAAGGCAAGGCCAAAACGTTAAGGAGATACGGAGCAAAGAGTAGAAATCGGGGTTATGAGAGAACGGAGTACCCGATGTGAATTATCCAATTTGTAATGATTGGGAGAAGTTGTGTTAGTTTTTGGCAAAGGCAGGTCCAGCCGTTTTGGAGATACCCAGATAATTGTGCAAAAAATTGTATTTTTTGAGAGAACTAAGCATCTAATTTAAACGATTCAAAAATCTTGCTGCTTGTTTTAACAAAATTGTTGCTGAAAAAAAAAATTTAATTGTTTTGTATATCGAAAATTCTTATAAATATTGGCCAATGTTACAGAATTTATAATAATCTATTTCAAAACGTTTAATATTCCTCAAACATTTTGTTACGGTACGGGAAGTTCCAGCAACTAGTTTTTTTTATAATTTTGTCACTTCACAATTAAAGTTATTTACAGTATACTATAATCTTACTCAAATTGTATTCGAAATATATTACAACTTTTGTTTAAGTGATGAATGAAATCTTTTTCAATTTTTTGTATCTAAA
>NW_020536999.1:52358021-52424477 GCF_003426905.1 Ctenocephalides felis | reverse complement strand
TTTTCGGTAGTGCATATCACTCAGATTTTTGCTTACAAGGTTATATTAGGAATTCAATTTATTGATTTTATTTTATTTATTAGCAATATCAAAATATATTTTGATGTATGCTTAATTTACATTGCTTTATAATCATCTTTGTTGAGTCTGACTGTATGGAAAACAAGAAAGAGTCTCTTCCCATTTCACATGTTAACAATTGATAAATATAAACAGAAAGTCTGACTTATTCCAAGGAGTAATCTAGATCATTAGGAGTAATTACTGAAGCACCGAAGTTTGTTTTCATTTTTTTACTCTACGATCTTAATATTCTAGGATTTATTGCAATCAGACACAAAAAATGTCCTATTTGCCCTATTTTACATGTGAACACTTTGATAAATATGAACAGAAAAATCTGACATATTCTAAGGAGCAATCTAGATTATAAGGAATGATTACTTGAACACCAAAGTTTTTTAATATTTTGGCATACTTAGAAAAAACATTAGATTCGTATTGATAAGGAGACGTGCTGATTAGTTTTGGGAAGGCAGGTCCAGCGGTCATGGACTCTCAATAAAAATAAGATAAATAATGTCATTTGGCAGTCAAAAATGGTTATTGGACATACGTGCATCAAATTATCACATATTTTATAGACATTTTAATAATGTGTACACATTTGCGTAAATTTTTTTGGGTTCCGTACCAAGTTTTTTAATTACAGTACGGAAAGTTCCAGCAATTTGCTTTAGGCACAATGCCATGCACCCCACTAGTCTAGAATTAATTGCAATCAGTCACAAAAAATGTTTCTGTGCTTTATTATGCACCAAATATAATAACTTGGTAGCATTTAAACTGCTACTCAATTTCATTAAATTCACTTTATTTCCGGAATTTGTATAAAATACTTCTTTGTTTATTTTATATAACCTAAATACAATTTCCGATGATTCTACCCAAGCTGTCAATTGATTTAAATCTATATTCGTCTTCTTTCTGACAAGAGTCAAATCCACCTCCCTTTTTCATACACCTAAAAATATTCATGAATTCCGAAATAACATTTAATCAACCGTTGAAATTGCTACAATATGATAACTTAATACACTTCTTAAATCAATATCTCGTTGTATTTTTTTCATTTACATCGAAAACAGACAAAAAGTGATCATTTATCAGTCGGTGTGCTCTTTGTGTCAGACCGTGGCTCGTCGGCATTATTTTGAGCGACTTTTGCATGTCAGAACAAATGAAATAAGATGATCCTTTGGGATTCCGATAGCTGAGTTCCTGAGAGCACATTCGCATATAATTATTCATAACTAACCCTCATAAAATTGCCAACTTGGGCTCAGACATTGCAGGTGGTGGATGACTACTAGGGCGTCATTTTCTGAACGATTAGTATTAAACGTCTCCGGCGTAGAGGTAATCGAAGCGTTATAATTCGTTAAGTCAACGCTGAATTCCTAACGATTCAAGCTAAATATTTAATATTCTACAGCATTAGTGTGAATTTTACTGTGTTAACAGTTCGTTTTGTTATTTCTAGCAATTTGTCTTGGAATTTATTTTTAAATTCCCGTAGGGTAAGTTATAGCAATAGAAAAATTTTATATTCTTTACGTCGTCAAGGTTTCTGAATATTTTGGCATACCTTAGAAAAAATGAATGTGTGTGTGTATGTATGTATCGGTACAATTTTTCGGTCACGTTTTCGGGCGCACAGATCAACCGATTTCAATGGCTCAAAAATCATTCGATTCCTATTACTAGGAGATATGCTGATTAGTTTCTGGTAAACGCAGTTCCAGCAGTTACGGAGATAAAGAGCAGAGTGCAGAAAATAGAAATCGAGTTTTTAAAAGATCGGGGAGCATCCGATTTGAATGATCTAAAAAACATTCGATTAGTAATGATTGGGAGAAGTGGTATTAGTTTTTGGCAAAGGCATGCCCAGCCATTTTGAAGATACAGAGCTAAATGTGCAAAAAATTGCAATTTTTGAGAGAAATATGCATCCGATTTGAATAATTCAGAGATCTTTCTTCTTATGTTGACAAAACAATTGCTTTTGGAGAAAAAATCATCTTTTTTTTTTTTTTGTATATCGAAAAAATTCAGATTTCAATTTTAATCTGGTTAAAGTTCTAACTCACTCACTTATATATTTTAAGTGAATAATTTTAACTCTGTAATTCAGTTTATTTATTCTTATAAATATTAGACTATGTTACATAATTGATAATAATCTATTTGAAAACATTTAATATTCTTCGAACATTTCGTTACGGTACGGGAAGTTCTAGCAATTTGCCTCAAAGCACGATTACTTATTAAACTTTCAGCAGAATTTGTAACCATTTTCCATTTTTTAAAAAGGTACCCTAAGTATGCAATTCGACATTCAGTAATAGTACTGCCTAAAACTCAATTAACTAGTTCACAAATATATCTAGTATCAAATAAACAAACTATCGAACTGTGTTCAGTGAAATTTTAAATAATTCTAAATTATAGTAATATGTTTTTAGCTATTTTCCTAAAATTTGTCGCCTGTCTCTTTTCACCTCATAGAAAGGGACAGCCATTAGGCAAACATATACAATGTCTTATTATATTTTTTAAGGGATTTTATGAAATGAGAGCAAAAATTTAACCAATGCAAATAAAAATTTCATGAGTACACTTACAAAGATTATACCGTATACATACATGTGCCCTAAAAGTAATTATTTATGATTATATATTGATTAATCCTATTATCTATATGATATTTTATGTTGACTTTTCTGAAATCCCAATTTTTCAAAAAGTGTGATTCCTGCTATTCTCCTCATATCTCGTAATGTCTTGGAGGAATGCGATGACATTTATTAAGATCTCTTGGCGTAAGTTTTCGACGAATTTCTCGAAACCATTTCGAGATGTTACCCTGAATTAATGATAGACATTAAGTACATACCGCTATTGTATTTGTCATAAAATCATCCACGTATGAATATGTAAACTTTCAGTACTAATTTGATAAATTAGCTATATAATTATTGCTTATATATATTTGCTTCGAATTCAGGATGAAGGGTGAATAAATGTGTCGGTGAATTAGCATTTACGAATTTGCACATGGGTATTAGAATGATCTATGTAATAGATATTGTATTGTATATGTATTTAATTATCAAAATTTTATCTAACTAGTGGTGTATGGAATTGTGCTTTAAGGCAAATTTCTGGTACCTCCCGTATCGTAACGAAATGTTCGAGGAATATAAATGTTTTTAAATAGATTATTAAAACATTGTCTGATATTCATAAGAATTATATAAACTGGAATAAAAGTTAAAATTATTTATATAAAGTTATATAATTGAGCTTTAGAAATTTAACCAGATTCAAAATTAAAATCTGAATTATTTTCGATATACAAAATAAATTCTTTGAAAAAAAAATTGGAAAAAAAACTTTTTTCTCCAAAAGCAATTATTTTGTTAAAACAAGCAAAAAGTTCTTTGAATGATTCAAATCGAACGCTTAGTTCTCTCAAAAACTGCCATTTTTTGCACATTTAACTCTGTATTTTCGAAATGGCTCGGCCTGCTTTTGCCAAAAAACTATTAACCATTTTACCCGTCTTTACGAATGGAATGTTATTTGGATCATTCAAATCGGATGCTCCGTTCTCTCAGAAACTCGATTTCTATTTTCTGCACTCTTTGCTTCTTATTTTCGTGACGGCTGGACCTGCCTTTGCCAAAAACTAATCAGATTTATCTCCTATCAATAGAAATAGAATTTGTTTGAACCATTCAAATCGGTTAGTCGGTGCGCCCGAAAACGTGATCGAAAAGTTGTATCCATACATACATATATACATACACACACCACACACGCACCTCCATTTTTCTGAGGTATGCCAAAATGTCCAGAAACCTTCACAACGCGAAGAAATGCAAAAATTTTCATTTCGATTTTTGGCCCATTACTATAACCTACCCTACGGCAAGTTAAAAATGTATTTTATACGAGGTTTATATCGCCAGCGAAAAAGTAAAAAAATACCTTCAATCAATGAATGTATGTTAATTTCAATTACATGAAGTGCTTCAAACACAATTATCACATGATGAGTAAAGTTGCAAAAACAATATATGTTTAAGCGTTGTTTAACATAATCCCCTGTGTGAGCGAATGTTATAGAATTTATTAATCAGCAATTACTTCATTTCTCTAATGAAGGTTCATTATAAATGCTAATTAAAATGACAAACCGATCATGTCATATTTGAAGTATGACTTTAAATACAATATTGTTTTGAAAATTATACATATTTTTAATGCTATTATAAATATATAATTTATAATTTATCATTATATAATTTCACACACTAATAAATATGTGCATCACGAGTGTTACCATCTTACTAATAAACATAATCAAAATTGTTATATGATGTATTTATGTTTACTTAAATGCCATCTTGTGCAATAGCAAATAAGTTTTACTTCAATCGTGTGTGAACCTTATGCGCACTCTTTTATTTCCCATGTCCCTATTTATATTTTCCATAAACAAGAAAATTAGACTCGACGTTTTAATTCTCACTTTACCTGGCAGATGATATTATTTAACGATGTGCAAATAATTACCATGCTTACTGTAAATATTATTCCAGAAGAATAAATCCATATATTTATAATTCTCTAGAATTAGAGATCCTTCTGACTAAATCCCCAGTGTGTGTTTCATACTAGAATGAATGTCAATAGTTCAACTGCATAGTGTGAGGATTACTGCTATCTCGGCTTTCCGTGTAAAATGCCAAGCACATTTGCAAAAGCCATTTGCTGAGATATCTCGGAAAGTTTTTTTTCTCCTCTGGAAATGTAATACGACCCGTAATCCAAATACAGCACAGAAATGTAATGTGCTGCTGCAGTATTCATGATTAAATATATTATAATTTTGTTACATATACGACTTGAAAAGAAAGCGCCGGCTGTATTAAGTTTTGTAAGCCTGAAATACTGTTGTAAGAAATGGATTTCGAAAAGCTAGTTTTGCATATAATATATATATATATATATATATATATATATATATATATATATATATATATATATATATATATACTAGTTGACCCGACAGACGTTGTCCTGCACCTATGTCTAGCATCCAAACACTAAAAGAAATTATATTCCATCCTATACTTTGATAATGTCCTATTTAATGTATTTTGATTCATTTATGGCCTTAACATAATATATATGTTTTAAAAAATATAGTTTTTTTAGTATAACAAATTCAAATAAATTATATGATTATAGTATCTAGTTAAAATGATTGCTTCAATAATGTTCCCTATAATTTTTACAACCTCGTACCATATTTCAATTGGTTGTTAGTAATTATAATATCTTAATTACTAGACAAGAGCTTGAAATAATATTTGGTATTATTGGTTATAGCTTGCTTATGACAAATAAATAAAATATAATAATTACATTTTTTTCACTAATAACTTATACAATATTATTATTAGGGTCACATTTTAGGTGAATCACTTTATCAAATCCTGTTCATATGTGCACTATTCAATCGATCAATTAACTAAATATTCCATATCCAATAAATTTTTGACACAATGTAATTTCTAAATAATTTTTTGAATGAGTAAGTTATTTTGTATTCAAAAATAATTCAGTAGAGTAAGGCAAAATACGACATTCATAAGTTAAAACAAAAATGATCTGTCTAACTAAATTATATAATTTCATCTACCAAACATATACTATATCTTTTATTAATTTAATTTCTTGCACTTATCATCTGCTTTTTGGCAATAATAATGTAGACATTTATTTTTCTCATTCATAAGAATTAATATATTATATTCTAATAATGTCAAGACCCTTATTCAACCTAAATTCGAATTTCAAGTGAAATGACATTTCTGGCAGGTGACAATTCTGTCAAAATGTTTTCAATGTCAAACGATGATATGTTGTTTTTTGCAATTTTTTTCCAGTTATTTATTTTATATTACTATATTTTTATAATTATTCAAATCCTAAAAAAAATCCTTAACAAACTTCAAAAAGATTTATCAAAATTTGAATAACCGTGTAGGAAAAATTTCTATTCATGCATATGTACAGAAGTATATATATCATAATAATATATATATATATATATATATATATATATATACCATACATTCAACGTAAAAATTTTGGAAACTAAGCATATCCCCGGACAGGTTTTGCATGTTTTTATTAAAACCAAGTGGTAGGGGTTGAACACTTCGAAGAATTTTCTTTTATTTTTTGAGTAAATTTCATTTTTCTATTTTTTTAATAATATACATTTAAAATATATATAATCCCAAATTATAACCCTTTTACCACAAACTCTTATTGTATAAGTATTATTATAGTAATTTCATAAGTTTTTATCTTGATTTCTCTCAGTTAACATTTTTGACTGAACTTCGATTGAGATTTTTTGAGCTTATGACAAATTTCAATTTATCTTAAATAAAAATAATTTTATTAAGTGTTGTTTAATTATAACACTTAGTTTTAAAAGTATTTGATCAAGTTTCTTAATTTTTTTAAATTCGAGATTAAAAAATATAAGCAAAACCGAAATTTTTACCATCTAGCCACACTTTCCAATTATATTAATCATTTTTATTCACAATCAGGTGGATCGCTGGTCGATTGTCTTTTTATGTTATTCATTTTTCCTAGGTACATCAACTATTATAGGAAAATATTTTCTATAATTATTAATTTTACCAATCATAAGTCATCATGAGTGTTAATGTAACGTGGGGAATTTGTAACATAGCAATCAACTCAAATAGATCTAACCAATTTTTATAAATAACTGTTGACTGGATATTATGTTACTCTGAATGAAGTATTTCCAAAAACAACCATTTGAATAAAATTATTATAAAGATCTTTAGATCAAAAATTTTGTTTTCCATTAACGATGAAACAAAATATGCCTTCTATATTTGTTTATATTACATTTCATGAAATATGTTGCCAATTAATTACAAATAAATCACAATATGAAGCATGCAGTTCAAAATTGTAAATATTTGATTTTTGTGTACTTCAGATTTCCTATATATCAACAAAATACCACTCGATATATTTTACATATATTTTTTTTAAATAAAATTATATTTTTAAAATAACAAATAGCCTACAATTAGTACTTATTATGAATTCGATGTCCTAGTAATGTTACTAGTGCATGTCTGCATTCAATTCATTTTTTAATATATGTCGTACAAGATGAAAGTGGGAAGTGATGTCAAAGTAGATCTTATTAAATTTGCATTATATTCAGAATTCTTGAGAACACTACGAATAAATTTTGTAATTCAATCAGTAAAGAATTTATGGGGCTTCTACGTAAGTTTTGATGAACGTTGCTTCTTAATAAGTTTAAAAGTTTTGTATCGCATATTGATGTTAAATTTTGTTCTTATTTTCTTTCAAGAAAATTATATTATATGCACCATTATATAGTTTGAGTAACTAAATTTAATAAAATTTATTAAATATGAAGTGAACTGGTTCACAGAGAGTGCTGTAACCATTCTCAACTTAGTAATTTTTAATTATTTTTTTGGTGCCACTTAGTTTAGTTTTTGGTTAGCCAATACAGTAATTTAAATAAAACTAAAAACTTATTCTGGAAACATTTTGAAAATATATAACAATGAAAAAATGACTTAATAAAGCTATGAAGCAGAACAAATTATATAAGCAATTAACAGAAATATTTTTGTAGAAATGTTATTTTCCGCAGTAAAAGTTATTTTAGAATATAGTAAAAATATAATGCAAAATCTTCAATGAACTATTAAATCTAATTACAAATAAAATAATATAACGCAAAAATAATATGAATTAGGTGAATTAAATATTAGCAAACATAACTGAATTTATACGTTTTTATTCCAATTTAAAGTTAGAAATTGACGAAATTATTTATTTATTAACAACATAATACTAATGAAATATTTGATATTTGTCTTGACTATGAAAATATTTTCGATTGTGATTGCCTTATAAAATAGAAAATCAATTTCTTAAACAGACGTCTTTAGATGTTTGATTTGTTTTTTTATCTTATTTATTTACTGAAGTCGGTGCAAAATACTCTTAAAATGTAGACATCTTAATTAATTATACAGATTTCTATTACGACATAACCTCAATCGTTGAATTGGCGTTTGACATTTCAAAATCAACATGGTCGTCCATGTGTTAAAACGATTTTGACCAATCACATCAAATCGTTTCGAGTGACCATATCGATGACCAATGACGAATCAGTGTTTGTGTTGTAACTCATTTCCGTTGCATTGGCAGTTCTTTTTGCCATTCGTTTTGAAACCTTTAGTAGCGCCTAAAGAAGTTTTACTCAAAAAAAACTACTAGAATTGTATTTCATATGTAGTAAAACAAAGTTGTTGTATACTACGTGTACTTCAAAAACTTTACGACTTTATACGTGTGCTTCTGATTGATAAGTGAAACATTTTCGGTACCTGGAAACTTGTATAAATAACATGATAGAATTCCAAGAAAACATGCTGTTAACTTTCCATTATTACCTAAAAGTTTTTCCGCCTTTCTCCGGCATACAGTTTATGCACAGTGAACAAAACTAAACACAAATGCAGGGGTAAAGTTTAATATGAAAAGATGATTATACAGTAATTATAAACTTCCTCGTGGAAGCGTTAGATTTAAATCTAACTTTAATTAAAGATAAATACAATTGACTTCGAACTTGGTGTATAATAACTACTGGGAAGATTCTTTGTGTGATCGTCTCCAGTGAATCCTTGGTGAAAGACATAATATACATCGTGTTTGTAATTATCACCTTGGAGTATTAATCAGGACTTGATTGTGGTGATATGAAGTAAACAGGATATTTGAATGAGCATCCTGATTTTGCGAAATTTGCTTTGTAATTTGTCAATTCATATTTGAACTTTGGGATTGCAAGATATCTTACTTTTTGTTTGAGGTCGTAAGATGCTAGAAATTTACTTTCTTTGTTAATTCATTAAATGAATGAATTTACTCTAATATATGGAATCAGCCAATTTATTATATCTATACGTTGTTACGTTGTTTTAATATATAAATTTGTATTAGAATCATGCTATTACCACTATTAAAATTAAATTTCAATACAAAATTGCATTTTACCTATTCATTGATCATATATTTTACTATTTTACTATTTTTGTACCATTTTATATTATTCTTAAATGTGTGTTTCAAGTTGCTTTTCCAATATTCATATTCATACCAGTGTTCTTAAAATTAATTTTGTTCATTGTATTCTTGATTTTGTACTAATATATTATAAACTAAATTTTGCATTCTGTACTATTAGATGATAGAAAAATTTACATTAAAGATTTATAACTATATTTATCGTGAACATACCTAATTTATGAAGATATATTGCTATATTTCTTTCTTTATTTGTTTACAAATGCCCAAAGTTTAGATAGTTCATGAAATGTACGTAAATCAAGTACCTACTACATAATCTGGATAGATTTTTATCTTATTAACTTTCCGAAGGAGAAGTTCGTGTTTTCAAAAATCCGAATCGCTAATTTTAGATTTTCTCGACGTTTCAAGCCATTTTGAATCGAATGAGACCAAATTTGGAAAAAGTATGTGTGTGTGTGCGTGTGTGCGTGTGAACAGATTTTTGACTTATTGATTTAATTTATACAATCTTGAAAATTGATTTGTATTAATATTGTTATTATTGTATATACATATTTCACACTTACAAAATTTTGGATTTCAAACTTTTGAAATTTTCGATTTTTTACTTATATTTAAAATTTGTTTGAATATTATCAGAATACTATGGTTTTAGATTTAGGTGGAATAAAAATTTATCAGCTTGATGAAAGATTATATCTTGATTTTTTGAAAAAATAAACTTCCATATGTTTTAATATTAAGTCGAGAGTCTGGTGTCGTATTTAGCTATTTACGGTCCTGGATCTATTCAAAAATTTAGTACCATTATGATGAAAGACCTAAACAGACATTAAAATATTTTTGAATAATCATTATTCGTGTTGAAGATTTGGGCATGGTAAAACACAGAAGCGGTTTTTTGCAACTACAGATTTTTGGAAGAATTTTCAGTGACGAAAATAAAAGGAACTAGTGGTGCATGACATCGAGCCTTAAGGCTAATTGCTGAAATTTCCCATACAGAAAACTAAGTATTTTAAAAAAGCTGATTTTTTTTTTGAAAACTTACAAAAAATGAGATTTTTGAGAATTTTGAAATTTTCGAAAAAAAAATGACTTTCAAAGCAATCTCGCTGCGTTAACTGCATAGAAACGAAATATCGAAGCGCGTAAGCGCCGCGTCGTAGTTTACCGTATAAACATTAGTACGGAACCCATAAAAATGTAAACAAAATTTGTACATATTAATCAAATTGCTATAATATATCTGATAACATGACGTGCAGATGTCTAATGATCATGTTTGTTTGCCAAATGGCATTTTTTACTACTTTTCAATCACTAAAACTGCTTGACCTGTCTTTCCAAAAATTTAACCAATTTTTCATTATATCACTACATGTGATATGTTGATTTAATAATTCAAATTCGAAACTCAATTCTCTCAACATTATCATTCTTGTTTCTTTTTACCGTGTATCTTTGAAACGGCTGGACCTGCCTTTTCCAAAAACTAATGAGCACGTTTCGCTATCAATTGAAATTGAAGGTTTTGATGATCCGTACTCTCAAAATCGTGTTCGAAAAATTGTATACAAATACAAATACAACGCACATACATACAACATTCGCAACACATACACACACACATCCATTTTTTCTAAGGTATGCCAAAATGTTCAGAAGGTCCTTTGCAATTATTATAACTTACCCTCCGGTTAAGTTTAGTTAAATATTGGATAAATTCTTCAGCTCCGTTATAAATAAATATATATTTCAAGAGTCAGAAGTCGAAAGTCGGAAGTGTTGTGCAAGTCCGATAATGCGATTCGAATTCGGTTCGAAGCCGTCAATATCGTGGTTTGCATTTATTGAGTAACATATCTGTCAGTCTGTTCTGCAGAATGATTGAGAGGCAACTGATTGGCTTGTGCTCGTTCTTCTATAAAATCGAAGAAATTCTGTACTTTATTTATAGACGACGTAAAATATTGGATGATATGTCAACGTTTAAATGCTTCGAATTGCCCACCAGAAAAGAAATAGGAAGGTAGTTTAACATTATTTGAACAAATAAATATTTTAGAATATCTCAATAACAAGTAAAGTTAGAAATTTTTTAACAACAATATTTGAATGTAGAGGAATATTTAAGTTGGCTTCAACCCTTTCTGATATAATCGCTATTAAAGCTTACATGTGGGTGGGGTAAACAGACTCAACCACACCTTCATACTGGCCTAGGTGTAAATAATAAGGAAATAGTAAATAAAAAATTAAATTAAGTTAGAAAAAAGCTATTTTACAATAGATATATTGATATATATATATATATATATATATATATAGTTTAGGACATTTCTATCCTAAACTCCGAAGAGTAAATACATAGTTTCGACAACTTGTCAAGTTATCATGATTATTAGTGTGTTTTACCATTTGTGATGTTTGTGTTAAAAAATATATATCTTATCAATGTGCACATTCTCATACCATGGATTAATAATGGTTTCATATGCTATATTAGGATACAAAATTTTAACTTGATTACCACTGAATGATGGCTAAGATGCTAGCCGAAACGTATGGATTTTAAATAAATAAATTTTTTAAAAAAACTCATACTATTTTTATTGATGTTACGCCCGAATATTAAACTCAAATTAAACATATATATCAACATCAAATTCAGGACTATTCAAATATATATATATATATATATATATATATATATATATATATATATAATTATATATAAATTAATAGTTAATTAACTCTCTTGATAAATATTTCTGACAAAGCATCAGATCAAAGGCATATCTGGTATTTTCTTTATAAAAATATACGAATGAAATTTTTATTTTACATTGGCTATATAATTTAGCAATTATTACGTAAAATTCTATTAAAATTAAAAATAAGTCGATCCCTTTTTATCCAGGCTATGGAGTAAAGACGCAAAATAACGAATTTAAAAAAAGTGACCGAAAAACATTTTTTTATTATTAGAAAAATCTAATTGAACAATCCGTCTACATTCAAATATTGTTGTTAAAAAATTTCTAACTTTACTTGTTTTTGAGATATTGGCAGTGGATCTTTTTGCCCACGAACTTTTAAGCTCCGCTCTCCCCTAATGTTTTTTTTCGACTATATGTTCATTTTTCGCCAGAAGCGAAATTATAAAATATTTTTCAACCGAAAAACAATATGATTGTCATTCGAAAGCGACAAATAAGTACAAGTCTTTGAGGTCCACGACGTGAAAAGCGCGGCTCGCGCTTAAAAATATTTAATATCTTTCGATGTAACAAATCCTCCAACAAATTGTAAAAAGAATTTTGTTGCAGAGAAAACAAGAAAATATATGTTTTTTTTGGATCGATTCAATTCGGGTAAAGGCCGAGTAAAACCTTTGTAAATATTTAAGGGTTGTTATTGTTAAGAAAATTGCAAAAACAAAAAAAAAATTTTTAATCATTACAAAGTTCACTTCAATATGAGTGTAATAAAAAAAAATAATACTGATCGGATCAGCACATTCGGAGATATATAATTTACCGCAGATGATGTTCATAGAAATTGAGCAAAAAATCCATATTTCAATTGTAAATATTTACGTAAAAAAATTTTTTTCAGCAAAATCCTGAAATACGTGTCAAATGATTTTATAAATAGTATCTGTAAACAAAATTTTCAGATAATTCTAAAATGTCAAGGTTAATTAGTGTCCGGTTTGTAAAAGAATGACCCATATTAAAAATTTACAGTGGAACAAGTAAGGCATTACTCCTTAAGAAAAATTGCTGAGGTATTCAATGTAAAATCAGATTAGTTTAGGAGATAATAATTGAATATTACATATTTTATAGTGGATACCCACCCAATAAAGTAAAAATTTTGAAAAAAAGTATTGTGTCACGCTTATTAATTTTCGTTGGGAAAGTTATGGTAATCGTCCAAAAATCTAATTTTTTTTATCTATACGTTTCAGAAAATTCTGCAAATTTTGGTATATCTTAAAAAATGCAAGCGTGTGTATTCGCAAAGGAAATGCGTTTATACATCCCTGACTAGGTCTATTGTCTAGGTCAGACTCTTGCATCAGGTCCCCACGAAATCTGCCGTTAGAGTATGTGCCCTTCTTTTTGGAGGGAGGATCTAGAATTCTATAATTATTGCTCTGAAATTATACTTTTCTTCTAATTATTGCCTTTCGCTCTTCTCCTTTTCAAAGATCGCAAGTCTTGTCAAGTACTCGTGTATGTGTGTGCATGTATGTGTATCTATTTCTATGTGTGGATACAATTTTTTGTCGACGATTTAAGGCGTACGGATCAACCGATTTGAATGGTTCAAAAAGCAATCGATATGGAGATAGTGCTGATTAGTTTTCAGTAAAGGCAGGTCCAGTGGCTTATGAGGTATAAAGCAAAAAGTGCAAATAATCAAGTTTTTAAGAGAAAGGATCAATAGATTAGAAAAAATTAAAAAACATTTTGCTTGTTTTCAGTGTGAAATGATTAGTTGTTGCGGAAGAAAAAACATATTTTCAAGATTTAAAAAAATCCATTTTGTTCAATTTCCACAACATTATTTTATTTGAAATATCGAAAATGATTGCGATTTTAATTTTAATTCAGACTACAAATTCATCAACTATTTTATTATGGTACGGGAAGTTTCAACAATTTGCCTTAAGGCACGATTTTATGGTGGTTATGTGAGCGATTGTGGATGTATGAACGTTAAAATTTGGCATTACGACGACGCTTTTCAAAAATGCGTGCACTGATTTTGAAAACTTAGTTATGGGTTTATGGTCTTAACAAAGATCACAAAATATAATAAATATACGAAAATATTAAATTTCACTATTATTATATTTATTTTTAGTCACATTTTTTATTCATTAAGTATGTTCGGACGTCTTTTCGTTTTATTATATTGGCCATGAAGGTGACAAATTTCAACGCATTAAGCTTTACACGGAATGGTTGCTACCCTTGTAGAGAGGGGGTAGCGGAGTTTTTTAATAGTTGTTCCCTTCTAAAAGTAAAGTCCGCTTAACAACATGTAAAGAACCAATAAAAATAAATATATCTTCTTTCATTATAACTTATTAATGAATCAGTGATTGTAATTAAAACTGCAACAAATACATAATATACAAACAAATCAGTGTTTAATACAATCCACAGCTACAGCTACAAGGGTTAAACAATTTAACCAAATTATAATTCAAGAACCTGAATTATCGAAGGAGAGTTTCAATAAATTCTATGACTACGTAAGCATAAAGTACAAAGTCAATTTACGCATTTGGGAAAGTTCAAGCAGCTCAAGACAAATTCCACTTATACCTAGTTATGTTATCTAGTACATCGATAAAATATTTTTAAACTAGTGGGGCGCATGGCATCGTGCCTTAAGGCAAATTTCTGGAACTTCCCGTACCAAATATTATTATTTTTTAAAAACGATTAACATTTTTGAAAAAATTTTACTTCGAAAAAATTAGATTTTTGAGAAACTAGGACTTTGACAAAAAATTACTTTTTTTAGAAAAAAAAAATTTTTTTGAAAAAAAAAAATGTTTTCTTTATTTTGACATATTTTGGAAATTCTAAACTTTTTTTCAAAGCAATCGTACTGCTTTAACTGCATAGAGACAAAATGTAAAAGCGCGTAAGCGCCGCGTCGCCGTTTAACGGATAAACATTGGTACGGAACCCATAGGAATGCGAACAAAATTTATACTTATTGTTAAAATCTCTATAAAATATCTGATAATTTGATGTGCATATGTCTAATGATCAATTTTGACCGCCAAATGGCATTTTTTTTACTTTTTTCATTAGATCTCCGAAACCGCTAGACCTGCCTTTATGAAAATTTGATCAGTTCTTCATCTTGTCAATACAAGTAAAATGATTTTTGAATTATTAAAATCGGACGCTCCGTTCTCTCAAAAACTGAGTTACCGTTTTTGGCACTTTTGCCCCGTATCTTCGGAACGGCTAGACCTGCCTTTGCCAAAACCTAATCAGCACGTCTCCTTATCAATATGAATCGTATGTTTTTTGAATTATTTAAATCGGCTGATCGGTGTTCCCGAAATCGTCGACGAAAATTTGTTTTCCGCACACACACATGCATCCATTTTTTCTAAGGTATGCCAAAATGTTCAGAAACCTTTGAAACGTAAAGATTTATAAAAATTTTCATTTTCATTTACTATGACTTGCCCTACGGGAAGTTAAATATATGGAAGGGCGGGGCACAAAGGTTTAATAATAATTTGACTTTGGGCAATAATATTGTGAAAACCTAATCAATTATAAGTATAAGGAAAGCATTGAGTACATAATTTATATTCACTAATAATATAAATTGATTTTGATATTAATTTTATCAATACCTACGCTTATTTATTATGATATAAAACTTATTATAATATAAGACTAAATTTGGGATGTGATAATCTTACTATTATCATACTATTATATTATACTATACTATTATATATCATACATAATTTAACTATTATCTATTATACCGTGAGATATCTATTTCTCTATCCATAATCTATTACAGCTAGATTATTATTTGCTAACTAACTTATTATATATATATATATATATATATATATATATGTGTGTATATATTAGAGATGGGTAACTCACTCCGGAGTTATCACTCAGATACAACTCCTACCTCGGAGTGAATCCGAGTGGAGTTGTCTCGCCGGATTTGTCATATCCGACTTCCCTAAACTGGTTGTTTTTTCAATGGTTGTTGTGATTAAAATTTGAAGGACCAATTGTAAAATACTATAATTTGTAACTAGTAATATTTATTTTATGTTAATAACAAGTTATAAGTGTATTTACAATAATTTTATTATGTTTTTTGATAACGTATTGATTGATTTTATTTATTATGTGATTTTCGACTGATGATTTTTTGTTTATATATCAATATAACCGCATGCTTTGTTTGGCGCGAACACTGGGAAGCTGTCGCTTTTTCGTCTTCTAAACAGGCAGTTTTATGACCTTTTAGGTATACGTTTTTTTCCAGAAAATACAAAAATATTACTTCAAAAATATTACTTCAAAGACAGAACAATGAAATTGTGTTCAAGTGTGAATAACTCCAAAGTATAATTTATTGAATAGTAAGGGGTCATATTTCTAACTACGACAATCTTTGGCCGTGAATTTGGACACATTTAGTCTGTTTTTTTCCATAGCCTGAAATAACAATACTTTTTAGAGTGTAAAATATATCAGTGACGTCAATGTATTTAAGCAGCAAAAAATATTTATAATATATTATTACTTTTACACAATTATATAATTGTATAAAAGTAATAATATGCTAATCGAACTACGTGATATAATATTAATTCTCGAATGGAAATAGCAGAAGAAAAAATTAGAAAGCAGAAGTATTATTAGTTGATGAAAATATTTTATGATAAATGTTTTGCTTTTATTACAAAGTTTACTACATTATTTTTATATAAAATTAATTCAAAAAATCAATTATTTTCTCATCAAAAGAAAGTTTTGCGTTTTTACTTTGGTCAACACTGTTAAAATTACGAGTCGTTGAGTCGATCATGTGGTCGACCGAAAAGATTTACAACTCGTCATTTATTTGTGAATTTTTTAGAAAAATTATTTTATTAATATTTTTTAATTTCATTTTATTCGTAAATTTTCATTTAGAAAAATTAAATGAGATTTGGCAAATCCTTAGATGCATAAACAACGCACTCGACGCATTTGTGTCGAGTATTTCGGTTTCAAAGTTGTTGGAGTCGTGGAGTTGTTAAGCGGATATAACTCCTTCCTGAAGCGGAGTCAAATCCGAGTCGATCCGGCTTCGGATATGATAAGCCCATCTCTAATATATATGTATATATATATATATATATATATATATATATATATATATATATATATATATATATATATATATATATACATATACATATCAGACACCCTATATTACTATTTAATGTTAATGTGTTATATTTCTACCTTACGCTCTATGTATTATCTCTACCTATCTATTGCCTATACCGGGGATTGAACCCGGTTCCTCTGCGTGACAGTCACGCATCTTAACCACTACTCTATCGGGCCTCCCCACTGAAAATATATTATGAAACACACTGTTGTTTCTTTGGTTTATTAATTGAGCATTTTCTAATTAATTGAGTAACTAATACTAAGGTGACGCGACAACACACGAAAAAAGACGGTTGATTGTAGTGTTACGGTGGTCGAGTGGTTAAGGTCGTAGCCTGTCACGCGGCGGACCGGGGTTCGATTCCCGGTAAGGGTGAAAATAGTATGTAAGCGAAATTGTAGGCGTAAGATAATAAATGTTAGGCAATTTAGATATAAGTGTAAAGATTGAGCGTATACGGTGTGGTGGTAAAGGAACGTACGATATAGTAGTTATAAGGCGTATAACCACGTAAAATGTAATGTTTAAGTATGGTTTGGGTATAGGTGATACACATACGCAAAAATATATGTATGATGTTAGGGGTTATCGTATAAGAATTGCGAATGTTATATACATTTAATTTATAAATATTCTTTCTTCTATACAACTATTTGGTTTGCTGGTTAGTTTTTTGACAAAGGCAGGGCAAAAGTGCAAGAAATGTCGATTTAGTTTTTGAGTCAACAGAGCATTTGGTTTAAATGATTCAAAAACATTTTACATTTATTTACTGAAGGAAGAAGTGATTAAATTTTTGGGCAGGTCCAATAAAAAAAGTAAAATATTCTCTGTTAAAAATATTAAATATCGGTACGAAAAATTCTAGCAATTTTCCTTAAGGCACGCTATGCACTCCTAGTTTAGTCTTATATTATAAGAACAAAAAGTTCAAAACCATCGTAGTCGAAAGGTGAAAGTTTTTTAGGTAAATTTGATTATCAATCAACTTTATTTATACAAAAGTAATTATTAACTAGTGGGGTGGGTGGCATCGTGCCTTAAGGCAAATTGCTGGAATTTCCCGTACCGTAACGAAATGTTCGAGAATACTGAATGTTTTCAAATAGATTATTATACATATTGTAACATTGTCTAATATTTATAAGAATTATATAAACTGAATTGCAAAGTTGAAATTATTTGTAAAGTATATTAGAACTATAGTCAGAATTAAAATTAAATCTGAATAATTTTTGATATACAAAAAATTAAAAAAAAGTTGAAACAAATTTTTTTTTCGAAATGTTCAGAAACCTTTAGAACGTCGATAAAAGTAAAAATTTTCAATTCCGATTTTCGGCCCATTACCCTACGGGAAGTTAATTAATCACTTTACTAAAATTGATTTCATGTGAACACAACGTATATTAATATTATAATTAAGTCGGTTGTTTTTGTTTATCATTTATTATTTCAATTTTGTCCAGCATAATTATTAAATTTACTTGATTGTTAATATAAATTATATTACGAATACTGTTCATATGAATTCATAAAACAAAGAGAATGATATTTTATAATACTTGGAGCGTCGGTACCTATAAAATATAACTACATCATTAAATATGCAATATTAACTCCATTCCTAGTTTTATTTCAATGAAACGGGTGGTCTGCGCAGTTAACCTACATATCTCTCGACTGAATAATATAGTTTTATATAATTTCATTCTTCTTTCTTGAAATTTTATTATCTCTCTATTTGATATTTTTGCAAATTTACGACGCAGGTTTTCATAGAAACAAATGTGTATATATATATATATATATATATATATATATATATATATATACGTCGTTGTCACGTTTTTTGGTCAGCAATAATTTTGTCAATTTACTAGTTAGCTGAGAGAAAAGTAAATTGAATGATAATATAAAAATTTGTCTACGTTGAAATGTTGAAATCCTGTCTTCAAATGTGATAGATTACTCATAAAACAAAATTATACAAAAAAGGGGCAATTGTTACAACCGTCCCCACCACCAGGACATTTGCCATTTTCTTGTTAAATTACTTCCCGTTGGGTAAGTTATAGTAATCGCAAAAAAAAATCGAAAATGAAAATTTTTATATATCTTTACCTTTAAGAGGTTTCTGAACAGTTTGGCATATCTTAGAAAAAATGTGTGTGTGTGTGTTTGGATACAAATGTTTGTTGACGATTTCGGGAACACGATTCAACCGATTTGAATAATTCGAAAAACATTTTTTTCCTTTTGATGAGGAGACGTGGTGCTTAGGCCAATGCGTCCGATTTTAATAAATCAAAAAACATTCTACTTGTATTGTCAAAGTGAAGAACTGGTTAAATTATTGGGAAAGCAGCTCTAACGGTTTTCGAGATCGAGTAAAAAAGTAAACTAATGGAGTGCATGGCATCGTGCCTTAAGGCAAATTGCTGGAACTTTCTGTACAGTAATATAAAATTTTGGTACGAAACCCAAAAAAATTCACACAAAATGTGTACACATTAGTAAAATCTCTATAAAATATCCGATAATTTGGTTTACATATGCCCAATAAACATTTTTGACCGCCAATTGTTTTGAACTCATTTTTATTGAGAGTCCATAACCGCTGGATCTGCGATCCCAAAAATTTAATCAGATCTTCATCTTATCAATACAAGTAAAATGTGTTTTGAATTAATAAAATCTCTCCGTTCTCCTAAAAACTGATTTGCCGTTTTTGGCATTTTTTGCCCCGTATCTTCAGAACGGCTAGACTTGCTTTCGCCAAAAACTAATAAGCACGTCTACTTATGTCTCCCCTACTAATTTTTTCAGATGATGATAAATTAATCGGTTGATTAAACAAAATACTTCTTTAACCGGGATCCATCAAGATAATATATAAAAAAAATGAAAAATGTTAATGATCTATCTTTTGGAGTACCAATTTAGCTTTTACTCAGTAGATAAAAATACAAAAATTGACATGAGAAATAATATAAAAATTATATAATAATACATCAATATATAATAAGGCACTAACTGAGAGCAATGGTAACAATGGTAACTTGTTTGAACAATCATAACTCATCTTTCGCCCTTTAGACCCTATGTCAAAATCAGTATAGTCACTATCACTATACTGATCACTGTCACTATCGTACCCAGTCTCCCCTACTGATATTTTCACATGGTGATAAATATGTCGATTAAGAAAAATACTTCTTAGCATCCCTTCATATAGTAATAATAAAAAAAACTAAATTATTTTGAAGTAAAACTTCTTTAGGCGCGACTAGGGTGTAAATCCGTACAAATGCAACGGAAATGCGTTACGCCCAAACTGTTCGTCATTCGCTCTCGATGAGATCATTTCTATACGGGTCGATTGTGATTAGTCGTCGTGTACGTGAATGGAGATCTGTCGTTGTATGCGTACCGGCATCAACGTTGATAAATAAACTTAGATATAACATACAGCAGAGATAAATAAACATTTAAAAGTTACATCGTAGTACAAATCTTGGTTAAAAAAAAATGCCTGAATCAGAAGAATATTTTACCCTGTTTCTTAAAAATAATAAAACAAATTAAACATTTGTGCCGTGTACTAAACGTAAGTTTATTGATTAAAAATTATGTCTTTATTATTTGTAGTTTCTATAAATCTTTGAAGTTATTAAAAAGGAAAATATTTTTTAGGCAAGACAGATATTAGAACTGTTCAAAGAATGAGATTATATTATAGCAGTCAATGAATGTATGTAAATTTTAATTACATAGAGTTCTTTAAACACAATTACATGGTGGTTAAAATTGTGAAAACATTACTTCTACAGGGGTTGTTTAATATAATCTACTGTGTGAACGAATATTATAGTATTTATTAATCAGCAATTACTTCATTTCTCTAATGAAGGTTCATTTCTAAATGCTAATTACAATGACAAACCGATCATGTCATACTTGAAGTATGACTTTAAATACATTATTGTTTTTCAAATATTATTCATATTTTTAATGCTATTATAAATATTAATTTATAATTTATCATTATATAAATGTGTATAATGGTCGACACTTATAAATGTGTGCATCACGAGTATTACCATATTACTGATAAACATTATTCAAAATTTTTATATGATGTATTTATTTTTACTCAAATGCCATCTTGTACAGTAGCAAATAAGTTTTACTTCAATTGCGTGTGAACCTTACGCGCACTCTTTTTTTTAAAAAAAATCGATCTTTTCGTGTCCTAATTCCTGGACCTTCCTCAGTGGACAAAACTACAAAAAAATAAAATGACAGATAATATAAAAAAATATATTTAAATGAATCAATATATGAAAATATTCACTGATATCGGAATTATCTCATTCTCTTTAAGTTGTAAACCGCGGTGTCAGTCTCCGGAGTGACGTCTAAAAATCCATTCCGTCTCATCCGGAAATTGATTAAGACTCCGTCTGTCACATGAGAGTGCCATTATTACTTCATTCAATACATCTCGACTATAAAGCGAACTTCCGTCCGACAATAAAAACTTCCATTCTTAAAACACTACCCGTCCTGAGATAAATGTTGTTATATAAGTTCCGAACAATTTCTTTTGAGGACACGATGAGCGGAGGACGTCGTATTCCTTCGATCCTGAGCCTGTAGAGTTTTCTCATTAAAAGGATACATCTGTTTTCAAACTCTTCGCCGAGGAAGAGGGGCTCAGACCAAAGAATGTATATGGAGAAAAAGTTCTGTCGTAAAGTAAAGACACGTCGATGTGACCCGACTTCGAAAAAATGTCGACAGAATGAAGTCTTTGGGAACAATCAAAGTTGCTTTTAGGTTTCTATACGAGCGCTCTTTTCAAGAGCCTCTCTTGGCGGTTTTAATAAGAAATGCTTGAAAAGAAATAAGTTTTGTGCGATTTTTTAGATAATATACATTTTACATAGACGCAGACAATGTCATACTTCAACGCCTAAATGTCAAAAGGGTTTCTTCTGTCTGGTACAGATTTGACGATTTGAACAATTTCTTTGTTCTGGATTTATTTTTGTTAACGGAAATATAATTTATATTTCGTTGTGATATTTTTTAATTTCGGTCTTGTTTTCTTAAAATATCAATTATTAATTCTTATTCACGAATATACATTTGTCACATCACGAAATTAAAAACATACTCAAATAAAACCCTGATCACATTGTTTTTGAGGTATATAAAAAATGTTGTTACTATAATGAATGAAATCTTTCTCTTTTTTATCGAAATCTGAATTTAATTTATTCCGAAGATTTCTGAACTTTTTGGCATACCTCGGAAAAAATAAATGTGTGTGAGTATGTTTTGTGTATGTGAGTATTTTTTCGGACGCACGGAGGATGTGCTGATTAGTTTTATGGCAAAGGCAAGTCCAAACGTTAAGGAGATACGGACCAAAGAGTAGAAATCGGGGTTATGAGAGAACGGAGTACCCGATTTGAATGATCCAATTTGTAATGATTGGGAGAAGTTGTGTTTAGTTTTTGGCAAAGGCAGGTCCAGCCGTTTTGGAGATACTCAGATAATTGTGCAAAAAATTGTATTTTTTTGAGAGAACTAAGCATCTAATTTAAACGATTCAAAAATCTTGCTGCTTGTTTTAACAAAATTGTTGCTGAAAAAAAAATTTTAATTTGTTTTGTATATCGAAAATTCTTATAAATATTGGCCAATGTTACAGAATTTATAATAATCTATTTCAAAACGTTTAATATTCCTCAAACATTTTGTTACGGTACGGGAAGTTCCAGCAACTAGTTTTTTTTATAATTTTGTCACTTCACAATTATAAGTTATTTACAGTTATACTATAATCTTACTCAAATTGTATTCGAAATATATTAAAACTTTTGTTTAAGTGATGAATGAAATCTTTTTCAATTTTTTTGTATCTAAACTTGAATTTGATTTATTTATGGCCTATCTTATTTGTCATTTAACAAAATTTAAATATATTCAAATTAACATCAGGTTCAAATTGTATTTGAGTTATATTAAAACCTTTGTTTTACTGATGAATTATATCTTTCATTAATCTTACTTTAAAATGATTTGATTTAAAATGATTTTCATTTTAATATTATTTATGAAATATAAAAATATATATAATTATTAATCAAAAACACAGGCTTATATTGTTTAATATTGCATATTTCTTCTAAAATTTTCTTCTAGAGTTAATTCAGATTTTTTTTTATCTTGGTGAACTAAAAATATTAAAAAAAATCAATATCAATCTTATTCGTTTTATAAAAGTATACTTGGCTACACAAGATTAAATTTAACTCTTGTTTATTATAATTATGTTAGGTTGCGTATTATCTCTTATTATTCTAAATTATTTCGTAATTTTTTTTGAACCTTGCAGTTTAATTAATTATTATTAAATATTGCAAATGTGGAAAAGGAATTGTATAACAAATTATCTGCACTTTTGCATCTACTATAAAATATAATTACCTTTTACAATTTTAGGACATATCACATTTTCTAAGCTATTTTATGTTTTATATAATGTTATTATTTAATATTTACCTAACGGACCTGTTCGAAAATTATCAACAATTAATCAAAGTGTAGTACATCTAACGTTCTAATTCATATTAATTTTTAGTTTTTATATTATTTTTAATTACGAAAACGATTTAAAAACTTCCTATAAATAAATCATTTTCTTGTGAAACTTTGTGGCTGTTAGTGAGAGTTGATGCAAATATAATATAATTAATACAGCAACTCATTGTAGTGAAATAAAGTCAATTCTTCATTCTGAATATTCATATGAATATTATCAATATAATATATTTCAATTCATGACAAAATTACACAAAGTATATGTTATATATATATATATATATATATATATATATATATACTTTGTGAAATTTTGTCAATTACTGTTACCATCTAGACAAAATCATCAAAATTGCTGGAGGCATCGCTGTAAAATAATGGATGTTCCGATTTCCTACTAAAATGCTTTGCGAACTTTATAGTATAATCAAAAATTTGTTTCATGAACTTCATATTTAACTACTAATGGTGGTTAAACAACATCGAATCGTGTAGCCCTAAGTACCCGAGCACGAGTTATATATGTAGTGGGGTAAAAAATTGGAAAATTGATATCGAAGTTAAAAGAAAAATAAAAATACTTTTTTGTGCAAAGTGTAATTCTTTTAAATTGATGTATGTCTGTCTGTTTGTGTGTGTATCGGTGTATGTGTTATGCATTTATAAACCATACATCCAATATCTGTGAAAATTTGGGAGACTGTTAGGTGTATTCCCGAACAGGTTTTCGCATATTCTGTAACCAAGTGATAGGGATAGGACACTTAAAGCCTTTTTCATATTATCAGTCAGTTATTTTTATGTATTTTTCTTTATTATGCTTATATAAATGAACATACAAAACTAAATATTTACCCTCTTACCACAATCATCTATTTCGTAAGATTTATTATATTGCAATTGCATCATTTTTTATCTCGATTTGTGTTAGTAAACGTTTTTGACAAAATTTCAATTAATTTTTTTTTAACTAGATTTTGCATAAAAACAATTTCATTATGAGTTGTCCATATCCTAACACTTATTTTTTAACGTATTGGATCAATCTTCTTAATTTGCTTCACAATGCGAGTTTTATTGAAAAGAAAATTAAAAAAAATACGTGTATGCAACCCTCAATTTACACTTTCTCACACTTCCCGCTGTCATTATTTATTTTTAACCTTTGTCTTTTTGTGGAAGTTTTTCAATGATTTACGTAAATAGTGTAGAGTGGGGTTTTAAGGTCTATTTTAGTTTTCGATGCCCAAATATAATTTATAAGTTTTCATTAATTATTTGTTTTATGATGTGCTTGCTCTGAAGATGCATTCATCAATGTTATAATTTAAAACTTATTTGTTTACATGCTCAAATTCTTTATGAAAATATGGTTTACATCGAATGCTTTTGTTGTTTATGGTAGTAATTTTCATAGTGAAATAATGTTACATTAAATTACTATGTAAGTCATTTCAAATTGACGATAAAAGAAAAATATCTTGTATGGATCTGGTGAGGATACTACCTGAAAATAATAAAAGTAGGGTTTTTTCACTTAGTGCAGAACGGAGAGTTTTGATATAATTCTCCTATTACAAATTTCTGCCCTTTGGAATTAATGATGTATGATCAGAATGAATATTATACTTAAATAAAAAAGCAGTCAAATTGTTTCTTTTCTACATATTGTTGCCCACCAAGTGTTACCTATAAAATTACTGCCGAATTTTTAGTCCAATCTTATTCTTGTTTTTATATTATTATTTCTGAACAGAAATCAGAACTTGGGAGTCCTATATATGAGCTGTTGAGCTGATTTTGACTTAATACTAGGGAATACAATTTCTTTATACCGGTATACTGAAATACCTGTATACAGCACAATTTTTGAAGACCTCAATACAGGTTCAAATTACTCGTATTTTCGCTACTTTTTCATAATTTACTCGATTTCAAATTTCTTGGAACAAATTTATCTTCAATTTCCATAATTGCTCAAACCGATATATCTTTAGGTGATACTATTGAAAAAATATTATGTCATCATATTATTTAGAGAAATGCTTAGGTTTGATATAATGAATGACTTTATTGTATATAGATACAACATGCGTGAAACCGTAAAATGAATCATATTAAATAACATAAACATATAACAACAACGAATTTTTTGAATATTGAGAAAAAGTATTCGTTCATATACTAAAAAGTCGATTAAGTTTAAACTATTATATATACAATACGAATTCATTTTGAGTTCATTTTGAATCCATTTCCTCATATCATATTATGTATAGACTTCTAAATGCTGATCCATCACTCTTTATAGCAAAAAAGATAAAGCACTAACACTATCGCTGAGCGGCGGCGATTCCTTTTACGTTAACTATTCGGACATTTGGTATTCGACCGATGTCAGAAAGGTGCCGAATATGCCATTTTGTTTGAAAATATATTGTTATCTATACCGCTGAAAACCATTGTCATTACTGCTTGACAACAGGGTGCTCGTATTCTCGTTCTGAGTTTCAATCGTGCTTCTGATTTGACTTCTCATATGAAAGTCCTATATCGATATTCGATGAAAATTAAACAAATACTCGTATCTCTCATCCCTCGTATCCGGAATAACTCATTCGAAACAGTAGCAAAGTTTTACAATATGCTCGAGCGTTCGTATAACTGAAACTCAACCGCAAACTACATTGTATTGGAGCAAAACTGAACGGTAGCCGGCAATGGGCCTCAGGCCTGGTGCTCTGCTGTGCCTCGGGTTTCGAGCTCACCTGAAAACAACATAAATACTTGCTTTATTTCGTTTTATTCGATATAGCAATGGTCGGAGTTACGTTTGTGCATTCATGAATTTTAATTCAATATGGATACAGACAGTTACATTACGAAGCTACGGAGCCACGGAACCGAGTTCGTGAAATACTGTTTATACGAATTCAATACAATTTCTTTGCGCTTCCCTTGATAATTGCTTTATGATAAATGTTTAGAAAGAAAACTTGTGATGCTGATAGTTTTGTGGTAAGATTTTATATAAAATAGTACATCTTGTCAAATGTTAAATATTTTTTGAAGTGAATAAAAAAGTTGTACAAGAAAATTGTATGATATGTTGTTGGACTTTCAAATTATTATGACATCATATGAAAACTAGATTTACTTGTAAAAACATAAAACCAAAACAAAGAGATTTTGTGATAATCAACTTCAATTGATTAACCACTACTCTATCGGGTCTCCCCACTGAAAATATATTATGAAACACACTGTTGTTTCTTTAGTTCATTAATTGAGCATTTTCTAATTAATTGAGTAACTAATACTAAGGTGACGCGACAACACACGAAAACAGACGGTTGACTGTAGCGTTACGGTGGTTGAGTGGTTAAGCTCGTAGCCTGTCACGCGGCGGACCGGGGTTCGATTCCCGGTAAGGGTGAAAATAGTATGTAAGCGAAATTGTACACGTAAGATAATAAATGTTAGGCGGTTTAGATATAAGTGTAAGGATTGAGCGTATACAGTGTGCTGGTAAAGGAACGTACAAGTAGTTATAAGGCGTATAACCACGTAAAATGTAATGTTTAGGTATGGTTTAGGTGATACACATACGCGAAAAGAAATATATGATATTAGGGGTTATCGTGTAAGAATTGTGAATGTTATGTAGATTTAATTTATAAATATTCTTTCTTCTATACAAATATTTAGTTTGCTGGTTAGTTTTTTGACAAAGGCAGGGCAAAAGTGCAAGAAATGTCGATTTAGTTTTTGAGTCAACGGAGCATCTGATTTAAATGATTCAACTAGCTGTAAGTGGAATTCTGTCTTAAGGCAATTAAGGCATCGTGCCTTAAGGCAAATTGCTGGAACTTCCCGTACCAAAAATTATTTTTTTTAAAACGATTAACATTTTTGAAAAAATTTTACTTCGAAAAAATTAGAGAGAAACTATAAATTTGACAAAAAATTACTTTTTTTGAAAAAAAAATTTTGTTTGAAAACAAAATTTTTTTGAAAAAAAAATGTTTTTTTCATTTTGACATACATACGTTGGAAATTCTGAACTGTTTTTCAAAGCAATCGTACTGCTTTATCTGCATAGAGACAAAATGTCAAAGCGCGCAACTGCCGCGCCGCCGTCTAACGGATAAGCATTGGTACGGAACCCATAAAAATGTAAAAAAAAATTATACTTATTGTTAAAATCTTTATAAAATATCTGATAATTTGATGTGCATATGTCTAATGATCATTTTTGACCGCCAAATGGCATTTTTTTTTACTTTTATCATTAGATCTCCGAAACCGCTAGACCTGCTTTCATGAAAATTTGATCAATTCTTCATCTTGTCAATACAAGTAAAATGTTTTTTGAATTATTAAAATCGGACGCTCCGTTCTCTTAAAGACTGAGTTACCGTTTTCGGCACTTTTTGCCCCGTATCTTTGAAACGGCTGGACCTGCCTTCGCCAAAAACTAATCAGCACGTCTCCTTATCAATACGAATCGAATGCTTTTTGAATTATTCAAATCGGTTGATCCGTGTTCCCGAAATCGTCGACGAAAATTTGTATCCGCACATACATACACACACGCACATACATACATACATACATACACACACATACACACACACACAAACACATACATCCATTTTTTCTAAGGTATGCCAAAATGTTCAGAAACCTCTGAAACGTAAAGATATATAAAAATTTTCATTTTCGATTTTTTTGCGATTACTATAACTTGCCCTACGGGAAGTTAAAAAACATTTTACATTTATTTACTGAAGGAAGAAGTGATTAAATTTTTGGGCATGTCCAATAAAAAAAGTAAAATATTCTCTGTTAAAAATATTAAATATCGGTACGAAAAGTTCTAGCAATTTGCTTTAAGGCACGCCATGCACCTCTAGTTTAGTCTTATATAATATTATAAGAACAAAGAGTTCAAAACCATCGGAATCGAAAGGTGAAAGTTTTTTAGGTAAATTTGATTATCAATCAACTTTATTTATACTAAAATAATTATTAACTAGTGGGGTGGGTGGCATCGTGCCTTAAGGCAAATTGCTGGAATTTCCCGTCCCGTAACGAAATGTTCGAGGAATGCTGAATGTTTTCAAATAGATTATTATAAATATTGTAACATTGTCTAATATTTATAAGAATTATATAAACTGAATTGCAAAGTTGAAATTATTTGTAAAGTATATTAGAACTATAGTCAGAATTAAAATTAAATCTGAAATATTTTAGATATACAAAAAATTACAAAAAAAAGTTGAAACAAAATTTTTTTGTCCAAAATCAATTATTTTGTTGAGACAAGCAGAAAGTTCTGTGAATCAATTAAATCGGACGCTTAGTTCTCTTAAAAACTGCCATTTTTTGTACATTTAGCTTTATATATTCGAAATGGCTGGGCCTGCCTATGCGAAAAACTAATAACCACTTCTCCCAATCATTACTAAATGAATGTTTTTTAGATCATTCAAATCGGATGCTCCGTTCTCTCAAAAACTCTATTTCTATTTTCTGCACTCTTTGCTCTTTATCTCCGTAATTGCTGGACCTGCCTTTTCCAAAACCAAATCAGCACATCTCCTTATCGATAGGAATGCAATGTTTGTTGAACCATTCAAATCGGTTGATCCGTGCGCCCGAAAACGTGGACGAAAAATTGTATCCATACATACATACACACACACACACATCGATTTATTCTGAGGTATGCCAAAATGTTCAGAAACCTTCAAAACGTCGAGAAATGTAAAAATTTTCAATTCCGATTTTCGGCCCATTACAATAACTTACCCTACGGGAAGTTAATAATTGTTATTGCATTTTCAAATTAAATTTTTTACTAAAGCAATTTTATTAATCTTTTAGTTTGAAAATAAATTGATAGTCTTCAATTTAGTTTTGCTAGGATTCGGTGAATTAAACAATTGTTTTTTTTTTGATTGATACTATAAGATATAAAGATAGACCTATAGTTTTTATCAGTCCATTTATGAACATAAATACACTCGGCAGATCTTAATTCAAACCAACACAAAAATTTATACTGCCACCAAATAGTTAGAAATTTTATGAAGTTAGTTAAGGAGTATTAGGATTTAAAGTTAAAATTATTTTGCCATTTGATCCTGTATACAAACAAGGTTTCAAGAAACAACTTTCTGATAATGTTTCATTTGTCGATCGTAAAATAGAACCTGTTCCAACAGTATCATGTGTCTTATCAGAAATAGCTATGACATGAATTATTCGTATAATTCAAAGCCCTTTATGTAATAAATAAATATTTCCATAAAGTAAAAATAAACTTATATATATATTATGTATATAATCAATTTTTTGACGAAATCATTGATATAGCTTAAGAGAAACCTTAAATACAATATTTATTTCGAGCCCAAGGATTAATTCTTAGCATCCTATGCACTTTGTACGAATACCAGCACAAATTTAGCAGGAATGGGCCGAATGCAACATTCTTTGGGAAAATTCCTGCTGGCTTAGAGGATAACAAATCAACTTTAACGCTACGCGGGTCTATTATATTCTCTTTGAAAGCGCTGGCTTGACTTTATAAAGGCATAATGCACACGCCCAGCGATATTTATTGCAATTCGGACGATTTTCTATGCCAACCATGCTGGTTGCAGCAGGGATAGAAAGTCAAGATTGTGCATGTCGTGGACAATAATATTGAAATAGTTATAGGTACATAGCCTGAATTGTATTAAAAATTTCAAGTCAAAATTAACCGACTTTGCACTAGTAAACATTTAAGTGGAAAATAGGACTTGTGACTGATGTACATGCTACATTTGTTCACCGCTAAAAGCTTTAGGTCAACAAAAAATTGAATTTTTTTTTCAAAATTCCAAGAATTAGTTCTCAATTAAAGGTTGTTGTAGTTGAAGTTTTGTGCGTTGAATATTTTTGCTATTAGAAAATAATACCATGAATCTTTCAATATTTTTTTATTATTAATATTAGTAAATTATCGTTACAGTTAAAGTTACATTTATTCTAATAATATTCTGTTCTAATGAACTTTAAAGCTTTGCCCTCATCTCATGCAACATTTTTATATAATATATTTAGTATATATAATAGTCTCCTAAATAATTTCTTGAAAATACAAATGAAAAACATGTGATTTGGGGGAATTGGGAACGGTTGTTCCAGGTTACGGTAGTAACAATTGTCATAAAAGCTAAACTGTATTGATTTTGGGATAGTCCAAAGCGAGAATAATGAAGTATGTTTGTTCGAACAAGTTTCCTTTATATGTAGATCAATTTGCTTTTGAAGAGCCAAAAGTAGGTTTTTCGGTATATCAATATAATATATTTATACACTTTATATTATAAAGTATTTAAATGTATGACCAAGAAAATATTATATTTATGCTATCCATTTTGCTAATATTTTATGTTTTAAACTAAAAAATGTAGCATTAAAATATATAATTAAATAGTCTAACATTGAAATCCTGTCTGTGATTTGGTAAATTAATAGGATTGATTAAGGTTTATTTTTCAAACCTAATAATTGAGTTCCAGCAAATTCACCGACACGGTTATAATAAAATTTATTATAATTATTATAAAATTTATTACAATTATAATAAAATTTATTACAATTATAATGAAATTTATTACAATTATAATAAAATTTATTACAATTATAATAAAATTTAATTATTTTATACAAAGTGTGACCTAGAAATCCTAGAAAATGGATAAAATTATTTTTCTTGTAATAATATTGTTTTTGTTAATAAATAATTAATTAGTCTAATTAAGTAAACCAATTAGTATATAAATTATCAATATTTTTAAGCAGAACCTTGAAAATTATCAATACATAACTACTTTGAACTTTAATGATAATATATATTACTAGAAGAACATATTCCTTCTTTTTCAATCCTCGGCATAACATGTGCTTTAGTTTCAAATACTCTGTTCTTTGATTTAAAGAAAAAAAAATATTTTTTATGGCATTTGTAATTTTTCTTTGACTAAACCCTTGCTAATTTGCTATTTATCATTCTAAATTATCGTGTAGTACTTTTTTGCATTTACGACTTTGCACATGTTAACACATAGTTTATTGTATCTAATAAACGAAATTACAAAAAAATATATAGTGGAAGGAGGGTTTCAGGTTTGACATCCACTTCGATCAGCTTAGTATTGAGCAGTAGTATTATTCGTTTTCACTTAATAATTTGTATCCAAGATATGTTTCCAAAATCAGAAATATATCGTCACTAGTAGAGAAATTCTAATAATAAAAAACAATTAAATAAAAATTTGTAAATAAATCTAAAAAGCGACGTTGTTAATGAGAAGTTCTTTATAATAGCTTCTGGAAAAATTAGGTTCTGATTGCTACTGAGAAAATATTATACGGTTTTTTCAATGAAGAATAACAATTCAAATTCTGAATTAATTATAACTGTTTATTTTTCCATTACACGAGTTCGAATCATTTTCTACCGCTGCGTTGCTTTTACAACCTCTCTCTAAAGCTGTCGGACAGTTTTATGAAATCTATTAAACTATAATAGCCTATGTGCAAAATCCGCTAGGCGAGTTTATAGTTTCTGAATGTTTCAAAATTGTCCCAGCAAAGTGTTATTATTAGTTAAACTTGTGCTGTACAACTAAACGACTTATATAAAAGTCGATATTTTCAGATATAACACTTTGCAAAATTCATTGGCAAAATGGACAGATACAAAGAATTTTGTTGCAAAATTTAATTAAAACTGTTAAATATTCTCTAATGATAATTTGAAATGATTCTAATTATAATTTGAAATATCTCAAAAATTCATTCATTCATTTTATTTGATCTCATTCATTTGATTTTGTTGTATACTTTTGTTTAAGTTCATTATAATGTAGTATTGAAATTATTTATATTATAACTGTTTTTACCCATTACTATATTTTACATTATGATTACTGCAATAGTTAAATGCAATTTCTGCTTTTAAATTGTATTACATATACTTAAGGAATTTTTATAATTTTGTTGCATTAGTTCTATTCTATTTTACATACTTAATATTTTTAAGAATGTCGCCCATGACGACATCCACTCGACTACTTTTTGTTCACGAGCGTCGTCCATGGACGACATCCGCATGAAGTGTTGTGTGTACATGTAGCCATAAGAAACAAGTAACAAATAAGAGTAAATGTGTAAAATAGCATTTGTTAACAGTCGTCCTTGAACTTCTTTCAAGGTTCATCACTATAAGCTAAACTATTGATAATTATAATTTTTATTTCAACTACTAATGTACACGTTGTAGTACCGTACGGCAGTGACATTCATGCGGAAAACTTTCGTAGTCAATGTATAAGTAAAATATTCTTAAGAATTATTAAAGTGTTTAAATCATCTCGTATATTAACTTCACTCTGTATTAATCTTTTGTTTACACATGATTATTGCACCAAATTTTAAAAAATAATTAAGATAGATTTATCATATCGAATGTAGGCAGTACTTAACAAAATGTGAACATTTAGCAAAAGTGCACTGACTTGTTCCTACGTATTTTTTTTTAATATAAAGTACACATTTTATGAAACCCTTTTTAAAATTACGTCAACCCTGAAACAAAACTCGAAGTAGAAGTAAAAAATAATTACTTAGTACATTTAAAAATAGCTGATAAACAACGTTATTACTCAATTGAAATCTTTATGAGGGATGTCTTGTTGCGGAATTAAATGCAAAAGAATTATATCAAAATATCAGATGGCCATGAAACAGTTATGAGAAAGCATTATGAATAATAAATAAGCACTCAAAAGCACATTAATAGATTAAAATTGACTATATATCCCTCGAAAATTTTTTGTTCTAAGACAGTGAAATTATTAATAATTACTATTGTACTAATTTTTAGCAAAATTATTAATAATGCTATTATTTACCCATTTTTGTACTTGTTACTTGTTTTTTTTTTTGATTACTTGTTTTAGATATTTGTTCTCCAATAAAATGCACCATTAACTTCCCGTAGAGTGAGTTATTGAAATCGTTCATAAATCGAATTTGAAAATTTTTGCATTTCTTTACGATTTAAAGATTTTTTAACATATTGGCATATCTTAGAAAAAATTGATGTATGTGTGTGTATGTGTATGTATGTATGGAAATATGCAATTAATAATAATATGCAATTTTTCATCTATGATTTCGAGCGCAGAAATCAACCGATTTCAATGATTCAAAAAACATTCGATTTCTATCGATGGGAAGACTTGCAATTCGTTTTTGGCAAATGCAGGTTCAGCCTTTGAAAATACGGGGAAAAAGTACCTCGATAATTTGTCTTGAAAGCAGCAACGCATCGCAATTGCTTAAAAAAAGTTCAAACTTTCAAACAATATCAAAATTTAAAAAAAATCAAACTTTTCAAGATCAATTATTTTTAAAAATTTCAAAATTCTGAAAAATCAATTTTTTTCAAAGTTTTGAACAAATTTCGAATCTTCTTTACATATTTTTTTCTCGGTATGGGAAGTTCCAGCAATTTGCCTTAAGGCACGATGCCATGTTCAACTAGTTCATAATATATTATACAAAAATCTACGCATATGTTATCACTATATTTGATGATAACATTATAATACTGTCAGTGAGAGTCTCGATATGTCATAGACAATATTATGAGAAAATGCTTTATATCTATTGGAGATATGTTTGTTTTATGTATTTATCTAATTATATATTATATAATATTATTATTAGTATTAATAATTCCAACACCTAATAATAGTTGTCCTCCAGGATATTCTCGTTTTATCACCCATTTCGTAGTTAGACAGTAAACATTTGCTGTTGTCTTGCTACATTAATAACATTAAAGCAAACACAAAATTTAATTATCGTCGTTCGTATTATTAACTGTTTACACAAATTGTTATGTACCAACTGTGAGCAATAACGAATTTTCGAATATTGTATTAATAATTAATCAATTGTAAAATATACATTAATATTATACGATCAAAAATATTTGTTAAATTTCGAGCCAAAGCTATTTGCCCGATTTCAGATAATGCAAACAGATCACTCGTTGGAAAATATTATTCTAAATATTTGCTGTAGATAAAACATACATATTGTAATAATTGATATTCGTTTTTAATTATTTATTCGTTGCCCTGTTGAACAAAAAACTTTTAAATTATTCGAACTGTGCATGTGGTTTTTCTATTGAATAATGTAAAATTCTATTTATTTGTTCTGATTGTATCATTACATTTTATAGAAATATTTTAATTTAAAAACATAGAACTATATTTAATATCTAAAGGTTTTAATTAAAATTCATGTTTTATATATTATGTTTCGATTATTTAGCAAATTTTTCATGTATGTAAGTTAGCAAGTTTCATGTATGTGAAGTAAAATCACTAAAATCGTTGAAACCAAAAGTTTTCTATGTAATTTGTTTATTGAAAAATTGCTTGAACGTTTCTTTCCACAAATAATATATCAATAAAATTTATTAAAGTTTTAATAATAAATGGTAGTCTACACGAAGGCAGGTCCATAGTATGAATTTTTAAGTCTACGTTATTCAATTGTTTTATAATATTTGATAAATGTTAAGCAATTTCAACAGTTTTTTTTTATATAACTTTTATAAAACCTTATACGTGGGTGAGGTAAGAAGGACCTACTCAACCTTTAACCTGAAAATTGATAGTAGATATGAACCTTTATTCTAGTAGAAATGATTTGAGTGGAATAGTTAGAGTAAAATGAATCGCAATATTATGAGGTATTTATTAGGTATTCTATCACAATAAAAATGTATATTTAAAAAAATCAGGTTTTATATATGATCGATATTTTAAAATTCAATATAATTATAATTACTCTATCATATCATTAAACTATTATATACACTGCAATATAAATATATTTTTGTAAACGGATTCAGTGATTTAAAATCGAATAACAAATCAAATAAATACAATTCCAAAACAAAAGAATTTTATCATTTATGAAGTATCTTCGTCAAAATTCTAAAACTATATTCCATCCTATAAATGCATATATCATTAAATCTGGATTTCGGCAGTGTTTTAAAAACGAATATATTTAAAAAGCTTATAGGGAAATAAAAGTGGCCACCGCTGCGACAAATTGCACAATTCGATGTTAATTAAAATTACATATATATATTTATTTTCTTCCTCGTGTAGATAAAGCGCATGCCAAATTGTGAAATTCCATTTGATATACTAATTAATTTCGACAGAGCTTTGTTTAATTACGGAATATGCAAATGTTCTCGCTGTATGAAGCTTTATGATGACGCCACTTTGTGTAATAACATTTTTGTATCTTTTTTACCATTACAAAGGTAAAAGACCGCATATTTCTACAATTATATATATATATATATATATATATATATGTATCGCCATATATAATATTTAAATCAATGACATGCCCTTATAATTACCATAACCCACTAATGTAGTTTTAGTATTTTACACTGACCCTGATGTTTAACTTTTATCAGTGATGTGTTACAGCACAAAAATTGGAACAATGGTTTAATATAATTTTGAAGAAAAAGTTCAATTTTTTTTCTGTTTCTGTGCAATATGCACTGTGTATATAATCTTCAATACAAAATACTTTTTAACTAAATATTAGTTGGAAATGCTGCAGTGAAAGCCTTGCACACTTTTTTTTAGAGCAGCTGGTACTTGTTATTTAATTAATAGTCAATAATATATATTTTATTTTTAAAAAAGTTACCAACGATTTTCTTATATTTTTACCTTTATTTAGTACTCTATTGGTTACTTTTATTTTCTGAAATGGTTTTTGACTGTTTTTTTTTGTTTTCATGTCGAGAAACCAAACTTAATTGAAACTAAAAAATAAGTATAATATGCAAAATTGAAAATAATTATGCAAAGTGAATATGAAATTGATTATTAATAACCACTTTTATATTTTATACTATACTTACCTAAGTGAAGTAAATCTTGTATATTTTTGTGTACATAATCATGTTAAAACAAGTTTGACTATATATTAACGCTCTACGGGCTCAAGTAATTTTCAGGATACATTCTATTTTATCGATATTTTACCAAATAATTAAAGCGTTTTTTGTGAGATGGTTCATAAATTTTTCTTCAATAATATTGTCTATAATATGAATATCAAACCTTTTCTAAGCTTTTTAATCTATAATAACAATTTGATGCATAGAAGTACGAATAATATAGGCTGTGTGACGATCACATATTTCATATAATATAATAAAAAAAAATCTTTTGTTTACTTTTTGATTATAAAGCTTGCTTAGGTAAACAGGACTTGATTCAGAGGTTCCGGGTTCGATACCCACTGGTAATATAGATGACAATATGTTTCTATGTGAAAATAGCCCTTAATCAGGCATTGCAGCATCAGTAAAAAGTCAGCCATATTAGATAAAATCGAATAAAAAAATTATCAAATATGGAAGGATTAGCCATTCAGATATGAGAATAATAAAAAAATGCATTTATAGATTACAGAATTACTGACTTTTCATAATCTTAATTATATTGGAATTAAAACAAAAAAATTGGCTCATACAGCGTTAATCTAACCAATCATTAAATTATAATATTACTTCATTCACTGTGTTTAAATAACATTTCTGGGAAAATTTTAATATTGTTGACAGTTGAATAATTGAACCTTTATCATGAATATAGCTTATTTAAAAATTGAAACCTTTCATCAGACAAGAAAAGAAAATTTTTGGAGGGAAAATTATCACTAAGCTTTTATTTAAGCTTAGCGATTCTTCAATTATTATAAGGTCAGTAAAGGAACAATAATAATATTTTACTTTATTTCTTCCATTTATTCTCTTGCATGCCCAAAGTTTGTTCTATTCTGCTACTTCGTGCTCGTGCAGGAGACAAAGAATCGACTAAATATCATTCTTCCATGCATTCGCATATTTTTATTGCGCGCGCGTATGTTTATAAAGCAACATAAATATGTAACGACCTCATAAATATTCCGACCGGAATATCATACGAAATCAAATAAAACTCTCCAGGCTCCCTAATAAAATACCCAAAATAACCGAAAAGAATTATACGGAATGTTAATGTTGAAGTTACGGCCGCGTTCCTTCTCCCGAATGCGGTATGTTGTTTATAGTCCTTGTGTTTTACGGTTGCTCTTCTTTTCCTGGTCATATCTCTGATATGAGCATATGGCATTACTGATAATGTCGCAATGTGCCGGATTTTTCTGCAAATTTGAAATTATAAAGGGACGTATATCATGTCTTGTTGACACAAAGTAGCAGGTAAACGACAGGTAAAAACTTCGGTGATATATCTTCAGTTATTTTCATATAAAAAAGGTACAGGCGGGTATTATGATTGTTTAGTTTTGAATGTTGAATTATATTACTTTACGTAGGTTACATTGGTTGATATTCTGTCGCATTGGAATGAAATGATGCAAAGTTTTATTCAAAGCTCCTAATTCAAAAATAATTATCAGAAAACAGAAATTATCTAAAAAATTATGAGTAATTAATTATCTTTGGGTTGTTGAATATTGGGCTATAATTTTGATAAAATGATCATTCAATTAACCAGTTAACTGTGATGCCCACATCGAACAGTGTGCACAGTTTGTTATCGTCCGAAACGAGCTGATGAAGAGTATATTCGTCAATCACAGAGTAAGTTGCAATGATAAGATTTCGCATAAGAATATAGGTATATTTTCCCAAATGTTGGTACTACCTTTGAGTTCTTTTTCAACCTAAACATACATTATATACGTCTTAAACAAAAACGGAATAAATTCAATAAAATATTATGTGTACATGTACAATGTACAAAAGAACAAGTTTTTAAAAGGCAAAAAAACCTTTTTCAAAATAAGCAAACCTTATACAAAAATAAAAATATGACATATAATTTGTCTATGTTCCATGTTATCGGAAGGATTACGCTTGCCCCATTATTATTACCATTTTTTAACTTCCCGTAGAGCAAGTTATAGTAATCGCAAAAAATAGAAACTGAAGATTTTTATGTATCTATACATTTCAAAGGTTTCTGAACATTTTGGCATACCTTAGATAAAATGGATGTGTGTGTGTGTGCGGATACAAATTTTCGTCGACGATTTCGGGAACACTGATCAACAGATGTGAATAATTCAAAAAGCATATAATTCGTATTGATAAGGAGAAGTGTTGATTAGTTTATGCCAAAGACAGGTCTAACCGTTCCTAAGATACGGGGCAAAAGTACCAAAAACGGTAACTCAATGTTTGAGAGAGTGGAGCGTCAGATTTTAATAATTCAACAACAATTTACTTGTATTGACAAGATGAAAAACTGATTTTTGGAAAGGCATGTCCAGCGGTTTTAGAGATCTAGTAAAAAAAGAAAAAAATAGTGCAATTTGGCGGTGAAAAATGTTCATTGGACATATACACATCAAATTGTCAGATACATTTTGGAGATTTTAATAATATGTATCAATTTTGTTTACATTTCTATGGGTTCCGTAACATCGTTTGTCCTATGGACGGCGACGCGGCGTTTACGCGCTTCGATATGCAGTGCGATTTATTTATATGCAACTAAAGCAGTGCCGATTGCTTCGAAAAAAAGATCAAAATTTCCAAAAAAAACATTTTTTTTAAGTTTTTTTTTCCACAATAGGTCATTTTTTTCGAAAATGTAAAATTTATTAAAAATCTATTAATTCTAAAATTTAAAATAATCTTTTTTAAAAAAATTAATTTTCGGTAAGGAAAATTCTAGCAATCTGCCTCAAGACATGAAGCCATACACTACTAGTTTCAAAAATAATTAACACAAAACGAAAGTTATCTCCAAAAATCATGTGAGCAATTTATCATTAACTATTGCAAATTGAGGTACATTTTCAATAAAGTAATTATTTACCAATTAACTGTGGCGCTCACATCGAACAGTGTGCACAGTTTTCTGTCCGATTCGATAAAAAATATAGGTTTATTTCACAATATTCAAGAATTTAATCTTTAATTAATTTTAATTAACGACGAATTGCTTTTAATTAACGTTTTTGTATCATTTTTCTTTTGGTCCATTTTTGGGTGCAAACGACTGCACATTACATGCTTAACCAATCAAATATTTTCTATGATATAGTTCAGCTTAGTAGTTCAAGGAGTCTAATTTCCTAATTATTAGGGGTCCTTTTAATGCATTACAATAAGAGGTTATTTGTTACTTCTAAATTGTGCATTAGGTTTTATTATTTTTGTCCTGTATGAAAGTATCAAAATATATCTATATAAATCTATTAGGCCAGCAAACTGGAATTTTATAGTTTTACTGAGCCTTAGGCGTTAACAAACTATCAAAACCAAACAATTGACTAACAACGTGAACACTATCATAGTTTTTATTATGATTACATTAATAAATTTAATACTATTTCAAATAATTAGTACATATTTGCAATTGGAAACCGATTTCTCTGTGTGGAATGGAATTAATATATCGCAGATAATCAGAGTGAGTATGAGCTGACCACATGAGTGGTTTGAAGACAAACATTGTGAAATACCAAGATCGGATAATAGATATCAAACGGATAATGTGGTTTCAACATTGTGGCTTACATAGGATAAAGTTGATCTAATTACGATAATCTTAACTTTAATTCCTACTTGCTATATACTGATTATACATTGCTACAGTTTTTGTTCTACAATTGATGAATTTATTATGAAAACATATTTGTGAATCAAACTTTGTGAAGAATAAGGTGTTTTATTTAATTATTAACGTTGTTCGTAGAGCTATAAATGCATTATTGCGATACTGAAGTGAGAAATTCTACTTTTGTTTCTATATATTCACTTATTTGAAGTGAATTTAGCCATTGAAGTTAAAGAGCGTTCGTATAGTTTGATGTGAAAAATTAATTATGTATATAGTACTTTGTAAATAATCCAAGTTTTGCTTCAATGAATTTATTGACTTAACTATCGCCGTCCTATTAAAATAAAACTAAATAAAGTGATTTGAATTTTATACTTATTCTTATAGGAAACGAAAAATTATAATTATTTTTGTTATTATTATTTTTAAATAAGATCGATATGCATTAACCTGATAGTTCATATTTTTGTACTAAATTTTACTTAAGAAAATATGTTGGTTAATTTTTAGACTTTCATTATGCTATATAGAGAGAATTTCCTAAAAATTTGTAGGTAAATTTATAGTACAAATAAGCTCATGTATACATTCTATAAAAATATATGTAGTTTCGATTTACACATATTGATATTTGGCTATATTATGTTAGTATGTGCAGTGCTTCGTGTTTGAATGATATAGTGTGTATATATTACTAGACAATTGAACAAATTAATTTTCAGCGACTGCATAACCTGATATTTCATTACTCATTTAACTTTGAACATTTGTTCCTTATATTGATAATAAATTACCACATTATACATCTATGACTCAATTTATATTTCAATCACGTTCATTCAGCATGATTGAAATATGAATTAATTTCTCGCATTGGTGATTAATATGTAATTTTATAAATGCCATTTTCAATCAAATTTATAGAATATTATACATCTACACATATATATTACTCCCAGGCCTGCATACGATTAATCGAAATTTTTCGAAACTAGAATGATAGAAAAAGATTATTTTAATCAGAGTTTTTAAAATATATAATAAATTTTCATATTATATTATTTTGGTTATTTTGAATCATTTAGGCAAGAAAAGTCTTTTCATAGAATTTTTCTCACTGAATCACATAATTTTTATGTCGAACTATGATAACTATAATATACGCACAGAAGCTATATAACATATTCACTGTTTTTAAGAACTACTCAAAACAAATATAATCAGAAAGAACAATCATAATTCTTTTTTGCATATGATCATAATAAACAAAATAATTGCTCAACTAAAGTTGAAACTCAATGATACTTTTTAAATTCCTGAAAGGTAAGTTATAGTAATCACAAAAAGAAAATTGAAAACTTTTTCATATATTCACGTTCCAAAAATATCAGAACATTTTGGCATACCTTAAAAAAATTAATGTATGTGTGTGTATGTATGTATGTTTGGATACAATTTTTTGTCGATGATTTTGTGAACACGGATCCACCGATTCCAGTAAATTAAAAGACATTCGATTTTAATTGAAGGGGTGACGAACATCAAATTATCAGATATATAAAGATTTTAACAAAAGTACAAATTTTGTTTACATTTTTATTGGTTCTATATCATTGTTTATCCGTTAGAGTGCGACAGAAGTTTTAAAATTTGAAAAAAAACCCAATTTTTGAAGTCATTTTTTAAAGACCTAAAAATAAAAACTATTAATGCGGTGATAAAAGAAAGCAGCAAAAAATATCACGAAAAACTACTAGGTCGCCCAAACATATATTTAAAAGAGTTAAGCGAGGAAAATCCCACACGAAGATTGAAAAAAAATGGTCATACGATCTTAAATAAAATGTCAAAAATAAAAAAGAGAGATATCTCATAGGAGATAATTTCTTAAATGCATTAATACCAACATCATATTGTCTTAAAAAATGTATATTATTTTGATTGGCAATAAAACTATGCAAAATTTTTTTTTTCAAATATTTTAAACATCACAAATATATATTTTTTCTAAATTAAAAAAAATTGAATCATTTTCAAAAAAAAATATTTTTGGTACGTAAATTTCCAGAAATTTGCCATAAGGCACAATGCCATGCACCACTGATTCAATAATGTAGTTGTAAATAATAATCGACTATACAAATGACAAAGTGAAATAAATATTTTAATTTTAATACCGTTTCATTATACATTTAATTTTATTATTTCATCCCAACTCCAAAGGATGTATAACGCTGAATCTAATTCTTTTTTTTTCCACAGGACATAAACTACGATTCGCCCCGCGGCGGCGTGTCGGTGATAACAGAAAAAGGCGACATAACGACGTCGTACTTGCTGATACAGCGCGCCCGCGGCCCAGACTCCGGCAAGTACACATGCAACCCGTCCAATGCGAACCCGCAGACCGTAATGGTGCACGTTCTCAATGGTGAGCGATTATTCTTGAATACGACTTACACATTATATATACTATATATACATATATATATATATATATATATATATATATATATATATACGAGGTCTGTTCAAAAAGTACCCGGAATTTTCGTTTTTTCAAAAAAATATTTATTTATTCGTCTACATTAATGTGGTCCCCTTCAAAGTAGTCCCCCCCCAGATATAATACACTTATGCCAGCGTTTTTTCCAATTTTCGAAGCACCCTTGATATTCACTTTTTGATATGTCCTTGAGCACTCTCAGCGATTTTCTTCAATCGAGGAAAACCGCCGTCCTTTCATGGGTCTCTTCAACTTTGGGAATAGGAAAAAGTCACACGGAGCCATATCTGGTGAATTTTTGCACTTTGCAACACTTTATTTCATTTTTTACGCAAAATTTAATACAAATTCTTTGACTTTTCAATTCTTCCATTGTAAAAATCGCCGAGCTCAGAAAAACACGTCGAACCTTAGCGACTACCACAGACAAAGTAAACAGTGAATATAGCTGAAAATTCCATCATACTTTAGGGGCATGTATACCAACACAATAAAAAAAAATTTTGACAATCAGACACTCCAGACCCGCGAAATTTAATTATTAGTAATTCCGGGTACTTTTTGAACACACCTATATATATATATATATATAGTGTGTGTGTGTGTGTGTTGAAAGTTTTGTCGACGTTGATACATATTTGAAGTATTTTGCAGCCTAATCGTCGAATTAACAGAACAATAAACCAATTTTTTATTAATTTTAGTTTTTTCTTCTCATTAATTATCTATTAATTATGTTGTTCTTTAGCACAATTTCAGTGTTTTTATTAAATTTTATATTTTTTGGTTTTTCTGGTTTTTCTGGTTTGGTATGAATATAATTTTTTCCCTCTTTTTACATTTTATATTTTTATATTTATTATCTAATGCTGTTATTATGTAATGTTGTTTAGATTACTGAATTTCACATAATAAGTGTCGAAACGTTAATTTTTATTAATTAATAAAAAAAATTCCATTTAATTCGACTATTGGTCTTCAAAATACTTCAAAAATATTGTAAAGAAACTAGGGGCTTGATGCAACAGTTTCCTTCAATTTATATATCATGATCTTCTATTTATATTCTTCTACATAATATAAATGGATAGTTGCAACTATTTCTATACAAAATCAAAAATAATTCCTTAACGGCTGTCCATTACTTCACAATTATATATGGTAATTCCTTGAAAAAGTGCATTGTTACAAATACCCCGTGTTTAGGGTAATTGTAACAATGCGCTCTCATAAATCAACTCTGATAAATTATTATTTACTCATTTTTAAGAATATTGACATGTTTCTGAAACAAGTTCTTAACAAAAATAATAATAAAAGATTTCAAAGAAATTCTTGACAACAATCGTATTTACAAACTTTGACTGAAACTATATCTAATATAAATAAAATATATATTGTCTAAAATAAAATCAACGTAAACCACAATTCTTATAATACAAATAAGAGTATAGTGTCCTCCGTAACACAATTTACAAGTGTCCACATTTTACAAACTATAAGTACAATTCAATCACTTTTACTTGAATCTGTATTCAGTTCTTGTATGTTTTATCTAGCCCCAAGGTTTATTTCAATTAACCCCAGGTTTGATTTTAGGCCCAATAAACAAATATTATAATTATATATAAATATATATATATAATTTAAAATTAGTCGATAAATATAACGAAATTTTTTAATACAGTTTTTATTACTTGGCAAAATTAACGCATCTACGCAATTATTAAAGAGTTCTTTACCTTAATTATATTCGCAACATCGATACCCTTTACATTTTTACACTTTGAAAACAAACTGATGTGATTTGTAAATAACGATCATATTCTAACTACTTGCATATATAATTAAATTTGTTCATTAAAATAATATGAGTAACTCTTGCGCGATAGTTTTTTAATATGTGCCTAGTATCGCTACTTATAAATTTAAAATATAACATAACAATTATTAAAACTTTACTTATAAAGGAGCACCTCACGAATATCACATTTACATACAGGTAGGATCTTACTTTTAATTCGTATTAAAACGGAAAAATGTGCAATAATCAGTTTCTTTGTGTATTGAGAGACAAATTCGTAATAAGAAAATATTAGAAAGAATATTTAGTAAAAAAAAATCTAATATGCACGCACATGCGATGCCTACTTAAAACATATAATTTAGTAATCTTAAATATATTTAAAACGGACTTTTAACCAAATTTTTAAAATGAAAGATTTCGAAAGAAATCTTAACAATTATAATCACTTTGTTGACCTTCGGGACAGTCATGTCTAATGTCATGACAATATAATGTAGGATGGTCTAATGGAGACAAAAAAGTATTTTAATATTTCACATTCTATTGAAAAACGTCTGTTACTACAGATAGCCCCTAGTTCTACATACTGCATAACGGTTCGCGTGAAGACTACATATTTTAGAGAAATTTTTCATAATTTGTGCATATATGCATTGGTGTTTATAAAAATATATATTAAACATACCATGTCTATAAATTAATTTATAAATATCACATTATGATGTTTTAATTTGACGCATTCCGTTGAAATTCTACTAATTTCAACATATCTATTCCAAGTTTCGGAAATAAAATTCATTTTATCCTTACGGTTGTGAATGGACATAATTTGTTCTGGATTTTTCGAATAAGTACACACAGAACCATAAGTCGCAGAAAAACCACTTGACCTATTGTCGCACAAAACTTATCGACCAAATTCTCAATTGAGTTTCAAAATCACTTCGCTCTAACTTTTTAAGACAAAAGATTCTGAGACCATTATTACACAAAAAGCAATCCTTTATAGTTTTAGTCATTTATGTATATATAAGTAAAATATCTATGTAGAAGTGTAATAAATAATACATGGCAATTTTGCATTCAAATTATGTATTCCTTCATCCCGCTGCGAAATAATTTAAAAGTACGCCGAAGAGATTGCTGCAAAATTCAGCTTGCCGAGTCTCTCTGCGCTTTAATTAATCCATTTAATATTTTTAAATAAATCTCGGCAGCTGCAGTATTTGAAGCACCATTCTTGCAGAGTTGCATTCATCGTAGAAAATCAGATTATAATTGCACAGATTAAGTCGTTCCTTGTTATCTATCGTTGCTCTGTACTATGTTTATTCTGAGGTTTGAGTTTAGGGATAATTTTAAAGCTAAGTATGCTCAAGTTAACGCAATATTAAATAGGTTCAATGAAAGTATGCTTCAAATCAAGACTATTTTATAATAATATCCTGATATTAGAACTAAAAATTGAAGAATAAATAAAATAATATATAGATGCAATACCCACGATACTGTGAACAGTAATTATAAAAAAGCGAAATATTTGAATATGTATTACTACATTATTATATGAACATTTGATATTATTCACCATATTATTTATGAATTCATTAAATTTTATTAATAACAAAATAGTTATTTTATGATAATAGAATTTAATTGCTACAGTTCGTGTGATAGGCAAAAAGTACAAGATCGCTCCACCGTATGTTGGAATATGATTAAGCGATTCATTTTTTTTCAGTTATTTTGAGAAAAAGTCTAAAAAACTCGATTAGAATTCCAAATAAGAAAATGTATATTATTAATATATTAACTAAGATTAAGATATCATTTACATAATTAATTATTGTACGTATTTATTCTTTTACTTTTTTAGTCGTTATAATAAAATTTCCCAAATTTAAATAATTTATTGTAGTCTTCTTGTAATTTCTTGTAGAGAGAAAATATATAAGTTTAAACCCTATGATTTAGTGTGAATCCATTTAATTTTTCCATAAATATATTTGAATTTTATTGCGGTATAATTAGTAAAGCAAACTTTTACTAAGGCTATTATTAATTATGTCAAATTTAGTAAATACTGATATAAATGCAATTAAGCTATTGATATTCTCATAAAATTCAATAAAATATGCACATGTTGATAGTTCAGCTTTCTTCAAGGCTACATAATTATGTTCTACGCGACATATTATTATAAAATCGCGTATAAACTGTGTACAATATTAATGTATGCCTTTTCGTTTGTGTACTTATTCATTCAGTTTCCTTTAGCGTTATAATAAAATTTTCCAGGCAGAACTCGAAATAGAGAAACGTGAGTCTTCTGTGTGCGACTAATGTCGTTACTTTGTTACCTTGTATTTGCTCTCTGCTATGCATAACCGGAATAGACGAAGATGGAAATGTATTTTGCTCTGTGAGGTCTTTGTTGACATAAACTCCATCTGTCTCTACAACATTGTAGTCAAATGAAATGCATATAATTGCTTCAAATTCCGAGTAGTGGAATTTAGAGTGGTCGTTTTGGAGTTTTTGGTAAAAAAAACTATTTCACTATTTGTAGGAGGTAATACTAGTCGTTATATGTGCATCACAAGTGTACAGTTTATGAATAAAATTACTTGTCCAAAACAAAACTTAGGATGCATTGGTTCAATTATATTTTTTTTGATATTCTTATCAGGCTTTATAGAAATGTCTTATTGGATTGCAAAGGTCTTTAATAAATTACGATTATATATAAATTATCGCAGACTATATAGCGAAATCTAACTCAGCTTAAGGTAAAATATGATTAAAGTCGTAAACAATATAGTTCATCTACTATCTGTTTTACATGCTGGCCTAGTTCACAGCTAGCGTACATATCTTGTGAATAAGCATATTGAATTATTTCTTAGTTTTTTTTATATAAAATAAATACAATCACTTTCTATTTCACTCGATGTTCAAAGGCAGACTAAGACTAATAAGTATTTTTAATATTTGTTTAGACTTCTTCAGATTACTTAGCTTCAGCACAATGATAATTAATGATATTAAACAACGGGACTATCTTTGTTTTGTAAAACTTGGCGTATGGTAACATTTTTGCAGTATTTGCACATACTTTAATACTATAGGATAATTCAACATAAATCGATAAATTTGAAAAAAAAAAACCATAACCCAATAATTTCAGATCAGTAATAATAAACCCATACTCAATTCAACACAAAGCTTTTAAGTTTGATAACTACTTGGGGCATGGAGTTTATCTTAGAGAATCTGTGTTAAGATGATATGATGAAAGTACTGAGAGTTGTTATTGTGTTCAAAGGAACAGTATTTTGTGTTCTTATCTCGTCATTTCAATCCTGTTGAGACCTTTTTATATTTATTCTGAAATGTTTATAGTATACTCGTATGCATGAAACTTTAGTTTAATGAGAAGTGTATTGAGTTTAGCTGATGTTTTAAATTCTGCTGAGACTTTTGCTATTGTTGCTAGAACTATAATGATTTTCAACAAATTCATAATCATAGTATAAGAAGTATGTATCTTAATGAATATTAATCTAAAACTTTTATTTATTAGGTTGTTAATTGCAAATCAACTGATATTTTTTCTAACCTTTGTTTGAAGCATAGTTAAATTATAATACAAGAAGTTTTTATCTTCAATTAAAATGTCTTATTTAAAAATCTTATTGTTAGCATGAAGATTTATTTTTTCTAGTCTTCTTCTTATGATGCGCATATTATTTAAACCCTAATAAGTTGGTCTTATCTGATAATTTAATAGTTCAAACATTTTTGTTCATTTTATTATAATAATTACTATTTAATGCATTTCAATATGCATACAAATCTCAAGTTGACACAAAACTTGGAAATCAAAATCAATTTTGTAATTAGTTTTGAAGAGAAAATATGGAATTCTTTGAATATGTTTATTTTTATATGAAAATAATGCAGTGAACCTTATATATGAAATAAGAAGAAGTCTTAATATTTTTCACAAAATAATAATACCTCACATTGTTTTATTATTTTCCTTTCGAGAATTATTTATACATTAGGTAGTTTAATTAGCATACTATTACTTTTACACAATTATAAAATCATAATTGTGTAAAAGTTATAATATAATACTAAATATTTTTACGGACATTTACGGACAAACATTATCGTATACAGAATATAGAACACAAAATAGCATTATTTTGAGACATATACCTGGAAAGTCCTAAAACTGCCTGTCATACGAGAAAAAAATCACGTCTTTCGACCCAAATCTTTGTATTAGTGAAAAATCTCAAGCAAATATCTGCACATGTTAACATGTTTAGGGAAGTCGGATATGACAAATCCTGTGAGACAATTCCACTCTGATTCACTTCGAGGGAGGAGTTGTATTGGAGTGATAACTCCGGAGTGAGTTACCCATCTCTAGTACCTACCATATTTTTAAGATTTCAATCTACATCATTTTTGTTATTATTTTTTCAAACTTTTTAACTATTAATACTCTTTGTTTGTAGTTTCTATAATGCATCTCTACAATACCCATTTGAATTTAAAGCAAGAAGTATTTATACCCAGATGAACAGGTGTATTGAATTTTATCTGATCATTTAAATCTTGTTAAGACCTTTTCCATTCTTGGTCTGAATTTTCCATAGTGTAGTGTAGGTATCTCTCGAGTTCTCCAGTTTAATTATAATGAAAGTAGTGTTTATGCCCAAACGAGTGTCCGTCCGCAGCGGCTAATGCGATTTAACGGCAAGCCAGGCGCGGCATCCAAAGCTGCGGACGCTGGATATTTATCACGATGTGAACATAAACCGTCCATCACTTAATACGTCAGCTTCACATATAATATATCACTTTATCACTATATCACTACAGCCGCACTTCTATATGCAATGTTAATTCGGGAGCTCGGAAATTTTAATGGATACGTTATAAATTAATAATGAGGTAATGACAAGTTTGCGAACATCACTTGGCCTAGTTGTCAGTTTCAGGTGTCACTTATGAATAAACATAAATTTTACGAACTTTTCACTGAATTGTATCACTTTTCACTAAATTATATATACTTTTAAAATAATTGTTTGAAATGATAGCGATAAAAAGTTTAAAAACTATCTTGCATATCTTTCCTGTAGAGGAAATTTTCTGGATTTTCTATATTAGATTGTGGCGATATCAAGCAGGCTGGTTTTGTTTTGTAAAAAACAATCGGACATGTCATGTATATTTTTGATATCGAAATATTTTATAGTCAATAAATTTATATTTTTTTTATTATGTTGGGAGTTTCTAATTTAATATATTATCATAATCATTACGACTCCCACATTGGTGACTCACGACGATGGAGATGAAGACAAAAAAAGGAGTTTATTTTTCGATGATTTGAGAAAAATTGATTTTGACGCAGCACCATAATCACTGGTCTTCAGTGACGACCTATAAGGTATGTCCAGTCCAATCCATCATAGTTAACGCACTTACTATCTGGATCAGACTTCCGAGGTTACTCATTTGGTATACCCAGATCTCAGTGTTTATTGCTGACAGTAAAAATAATTTGGAGCCTGAACTTTTCATTGGAATGCAATTCAACCTCTCTTTCTCTGTTAACTCAACAATTCGTCTTATAATGCTACCTCCCATTATCGGTGACAACGACGAGTCAAAACAAAATTTGACATAATTTATTGGATTCCACAATTCTGGACTCTTATGTCAAAGAAACCAATGATCCTGATTTGGATAAAGAGCCAACTTCTTTCTCTGATCGGAACTCATCAGATACGAATGCAACACTTGCAGAAATGGAAACTGTACCCATAAATTATGCATTCTAAACATTAAGTTATTCTGATATAACTAATACCCATTAGATCGAGGCTGAATCTTAGAAGTTCACCGACATCGAGGTACAGGAAATTTTCCACATTTTTTTTTTTTTAGTCAGAACCTTATGCAAAATATGGAGTTGATGGCAGGTCAAATCACCACATACGGTGGATCTGCTGACGAAACATGGAAATTTGTAATTGACCAGTATTACAACACTGGTCTGCTATAATCTGCTTTCCCACCACATTTTTATAACGTGTTTCCCTGTATTTTTTTTTTAAACTGTGAGATCAACACTGGGCAGGGAGTGTGTGGCGATATCAAGCAGGCTGGTTTTGTTTTGTAAAAAACAATCGGACATGTCATGTATATTTTTGATATCGAAATATTTTTATAGTCAATAAATTTATATTTTTTTTATTATGTTGGGAGTTTCTAATTTAATATATTATCATAATCATTACGACTCCCACAAGATAAATACCATATGATACAATTGAATCAGTTTAATACAATATAGAAGTATTGGAAAATTTCCTAGACTTTTCTATATCAAATAAATACAATATGATGGATTCACTTCCAATTTTAACCAATTTTCAAAGGCACACATATAATCAAATATTGTCAATAGTCGTTTTAACTTTCTCAGATATAGTTAATTGATTTAAATAGCTTCAGTGTAAATGAATTTATTCGAATAACGTTATTCGAGTTTTTTAAAAAAAATAATGTGATGGGCTTTGTTTCATAAAGCAATATATTATTATTGTGACATTTTATATAATATATTGTGACATTTTTGAAATGTCTGCAGGTATCTTAGTACTAAATGATTACTCAAAAAACTTTCGTATGATTCGATAAAGTTGTGACGAATTTACGACAATAATTTAAAATACGATAATGGACCGATACGCGATACTGTTATAAATATAACCCACTACCCATTTATTTATTTATTTAATTTATTATATATTTTACAAATGTAGCTATAAAATGAATGAAATAAAAATATACTCTATCAATATCTTTGAACAAACATCTTATTGAGTTTATGAAAATTATATGTGAAGAAGTGGCTTAATTCTGTTTCATTCAAAACCAATCAATATTATTATTGATAAATTAAAATTTTATCTATATCTGTTAATTTAGGAGTACATGGAAAATTCTACTTTGCGCATACGTATTCTTTTTCTACTTCAATGTTTTTTTAATCAATAATTCAGTTCATTTTTTTTATCATTTACTCAAAATGATGAATACTCGAATGTTTCAGCTTTTTTCCAGTATGCTAACAAAAAACTGTTGAAAGTTGTGTTTTTATCTTGATTCATCTTTTGAAATATTTTAATTTCCTGTAAGAAATAGAATACAACAAATTAAAAATATCATTAAAAAGGCAATAGATAAAGTTAATATTATATCTAAAGAAACAAAGTATGTAAAGTATGTTCAATAAACATTATTGAATTTTGAAATTGAGACCAACTTACTAATTATCTCATATATAATCTTAAAAAATAACAACATCCCTAGTATTTTGATTTACCTGGACTTTTGAAATTTTTCCAATGCAGATATCAATTTGTGATGTAATTTTTAGCATTTAAATTAACTATTTCGCTAATGGGGGAATATATTTTGAATAGGTCAAATTAGTTTGTCGAAATTTGTAAATATAAAATTGTAAATATAATATTGTACGAGCAAATTATGTTCCATCGTATATTTATTTTTAATCGTATATTTTCCATGCTTTGTCATTATTTCTCTGGATCCTAAAATTAGTAAATGTCGTTAAAAAATTGTGTCAAGAATGTTTTTTTTATATTGCTTACAGATGTTGGAAAGAATTGAATTAAATTTACGTTTAAGGTTTTTGAAAAAATGTATATAAAATTTATTTTGTTCTTATTATGATTCCAATTCCTATTTATATATCTTCACAGTTTTTATAATTAAAAGATTTAAAAGATGTATTATTTTTTCTCTCGTCAATCAACAAATTTACTGAATTTCCGTAACTGGACAGTTGTTAATATAGTAGTGAATAAAAAAGAAAAATTACTTAAGAATCTTAAATTGTTGCTTAGTAAAAAAAAATAATTTTGAACGTATACGTTTCGATAATATTTTCGAATAGATTTATAAATATTTTCTGGCGTAAGTGCCAGTATTCTTCAATTATTGGCTTAATCGTGCACTATTACATTTCATAACAAAATTGTGTTAGAGGTTTATTTTGTTCTTAGAGGCTTCATCTGTGTGACTGATCTTTATGTACATTTAGAATTCATTTTTATTTTCTTTCTATTCTATGTACATTATTCTTCAAATTATTTTGATATCTGTTAATACACTGTTTCGTAAAATTGCCTCAAGGCACTAGGTCTATCATACAATACTAATTTAATTATACATATTTGCGAAATCCTACCCCGGCGTGAGGTCTAACCGCCCTGGCGCAGCAGGCGATCCAGTTCCGCAAGCAAAAACAAGCCACATCGACGATGCCGGTGGAGGCGCCCCCGGACGACCACCATTGCAATTGACAACTATTGTGTAATGCGAAGACATTATGGCATTACCAGTGATTTATTACAATCGTTAATCATAAATTTATTAACGCCTCTGACATATTCATCGGAGCAATATAAAGGTCGGCCGACATGACTAAAGGGAAAAGCAAAGCAGTAAATGCATTTTACAGGCGATTAAGTTGAACTGTCGGTACAACTATAAAGATTATAGATATCAATATAAATATTGCGATGTATATTAATCAAGAATTTATTGGCGTTATTTATAGCAAATAATATATTTAATTGACTAGTGATGCATGGCATTGAGCCTCAAGGCAAATTGCTGGAACTTCCCATACCGTAACGAAATGTTCGAAGAATAGATTATTACAAATAAATACTGTAACATTGTCTAATATTTATAAGAATTATATAAACTGAATTGCAAAGCTGTAATTATTTGTTTAAAGTATATTAGAACTTTAGTCAGAAATAAAGTTAAAATCTGAATTATTTTCAATATACAAATAAAAAAAATGGATTGAAAATTTTTTTTCACAAAAGCAATTGTTTTGTCAACACAAGCAGAAATGTTTTTGAATAATTCAATTCGGATAGTTATTTCTCTCAAAAACTGACATTTTTTGTATATTTGTATCTCCGTAATGGCTAGGCCTGCCTTCGCCAAAAACTAATCAGCACATCTCCCTATCAATAGGAATCGAATGTTTTTTGAACCATTCAAATCGGTCGATCCGTGCGTCCGAAAACGTGAAGGAAAAAATGCGGACACACAAAACACACACACACATCAATTTTTTCTCAGGTATGCCAAAATGTTGAGAAACCTTTAAAAACGTCGAAAAATACAGAAATTTTCATTTTCAATTTTCGGCCCATTACTATAACTACCTTACGGGAAGTTAATTAACTAGTGGTGCATTGCATCGTGCCTCAAGGCAAATTGCAAGAACTTTCTATACCGTAATATTTTTTTCAATGCATCATTTTTTTTGAAATTCTGGAATTTTTAAAAAGCCATCGCGCTGCGTTCTCAGTCTCAGGGTTAAAAATTATAAATCTTGGTACGAAACCCTTATAAATGTAAACAAAATTTGTAATTATTATTAGAATCTCTACAAAATATTTGATAATTTGTGTATATGTCTAATGATCATTCTTGACCAAATTCTTTTTCAATTATTTTTTATTAGATCTCCGAAAACGCTGGATCTGCCTTCCCAAAAAGAATGGTTAGACATTATTTAATTCGGTCAATGAAAATGAAATGTATTTTTAATCATTCAAATTGTTAGTTCTCTCAACAACTGAATTTCCATTTTTGGCACTTTTTGTCCCGTATTTTTAAAAAGTCTGGACCTTCCTCTGCCAAAAACTAATCATCAATAGGAATAGGTGATTTGAATTATTAAAATCGGTTGATCCGTGCTTTCAAAATCGTTAATAAAAATTGGTACCTGAACATACATATATACCTACTACGTACACACACTCGCACACATACAAAAATTGTTTCTAAAGTATTCCAAACAGTTAAAATATGCGAAACTTTTCATTTTTGACTTTTTGCGATTAGTTTACCTCACCCTACGGGAAATTCAAAAAAAGATATCAGAGAAGAACATAAATTTTCATACCTCATGTCACTATATTGAAAAGATATTAACAATATCACTTAAAACTACAGTATATAAAATATATGAGAATTACTTCTTTCTTTTTGGTACAAATGGAAGCGAAAACATAATAAATTTTAGTATTATAAAGTTTTATTCCAAATTCTGCTCTGTTGGTAATTTATTGAATAATAATAATCAAAATATATATTTATTATCTGTACAGATAAAAATTAAATTTTTAAATATGGTGTCCCAATGATTTCAAAAATTAATCAAGATCAGCTTCGATTTTTTAAATTTTACCAATGGCGAATTAAAATATGATGGTTTATTGTAATGAATTAGTATGTTTGTTTTTATAATTGTTATTTAAATTTCATTCATTTGTACTTGTAAAACAAATATGTATGTATATAATACTATACTCGCAAATCGATAATATTTGCATCACGTTTTCCCAAGCATGAAATAACGGAAGGAAAATGTTCGTAACGATATTGAAGAGTAAATGCATTAACCCTCCATATTATGTTGTAAACTCGTTGAAAATGTTTTCTTCATACAATTATTTAACATTAGCCTTAATAAATTCTCCTTGGTAATGGTTGATTTATATTGAATAGATTTATTGTAATTAATTTCCAAAACGTGGCTTAACTAGAAAATGGAATAATAGTTTGGAATAAGCGGCCATATCAATATTCCACTTATTCAATCAAAGTGGAATATCTTATTTTTAAGTTTGAAGAGATTTTAGGAGGTAATAGCTACATCATTCAACCAATGCAAAATATAAACTCCTGTACTTAATGTGTATATATATACATAATAATAATTCTCAGCATTTGCTAAGGCAATACATTACCATTTTTCGTAAATTATCAATACAAGAGCCATAAAAAAATTATTTTTGCCTAAGTCCGTATTATATTGCCTACATCTGGCCGACAGACTTCATTACAGTGTGTTACAAAGTCTTGTGAAGTCAAAAACATTTACAAATAATAATATAACGAGTATTTTTACAAAAAATATTAGTGATATGGATATATAAACTATTACAGTAAATAATTTTTGCTTCTCAATTTTTATAAACCTTTTTTAGTTACTTTCTTACTCTTTACAGTGATACATAAATCAATCCCTTATAATTTTCTAAATAATCTGTAATAACCATCATTAATTAATGTCAGTCAATAGTTTTAAAAAAACATTATCTTTGACAGAATAACCTGATGATGGAACGTATCTAGTTCCGAAACGTCGTTATAAACCTCTTCAAAAAAAAAAACAAATTGTTTTTTATTATTCGACTTTTACTGTTCGGAAAAGAAACAATCGATATATTGGAAAATCCAGGACTTATCTATTGAATATATATATAAATATATAATATAATATATATTATTAGGGTGGTCCTTAATATGGATGTTTTCGAATTATTTTCTGGGCTTCCAAGTTGATAAAAAAACAATTCTCTGGAGGTTTTAGCTTCTAATATTAACTTTAAGATAGTCCGCACTCCAATCAAAGTTTCTTGGTTCTTCTTCCTAAGTAAACACTTATTTTATGAAATATATCAAATTTTTGTTGTTATTTTTTATTTATGATCAAAAAAGCAAATACAATGTTAATCTCCAAATTTTGGATTCAGTGCAAACTGTTTTTTATCAATTGGGAAGGATTTGAGCCTCTGGAGCAAGGAAATTGGAAAAGATCCATATTGAGGACCACCGCAATATATATATATATCATCTCTATATATATCATATATATATATATATTATTATATATATATATATATTATATGAATAATCCTATTATAATAATATAATAATGGTCAACCAGTGTTTACTATTTAAAAAAGCTCTCCAATTAAATTAAGTACCATGCCCATCTGATTTCAACTAATTAATTTCCTCTTTCAAAATTTATCTAAAAGCATACATTCACCACATAAACACGCATTTTCCATTACAATTAGACTTTTCTGAAAAAAGTGTCTATATCCCCATCTCCTATATTTTAAATAAATGTATATATTTCGCTCTGAAAGGTATGTGGCGTTGACAGTATGTAATTATTACGTTCGGGCTTGAAAACATGACACATATATCACAATATGTCAGTTTTGGTGCTCCATATACTAAATAATGATGATCTGTCATCTGACGATGTATGGGAGAGGTACATAACTAAAATGAATCAATCAACGATCCTTTGTGACTTAATGACTGCGGAAATATTATAGAACCGGCGATTGTGTACTCAAACCCATCGTACCAGCTTATGTAAATACCCCGACGGTGAAATTCTATTTCCTCTGACATGAGGAAATTATTCCACAAATTGTCACGATGGAAAGTGGTCAAATAGAAGCACTTTTTATTTGTTCACATGCAATTAGAATAATTTGTAGAATTGGAGTTTCTGATCCTTGCGCGTCATTTGATGTTCATTTTCTATTTTCTACAATAATCGTAAAATCAATGATTAAACTAGTGGTATATGGCATTGGGCCTTAGGCAAATTGCTAGAACTTTTCACACATTTTACGGAATATTCCAGAAATATATCAAATGTTTTCAAATAGATTATTATAAATACTGTACCATTGTCTAATATTTATATAATTATATTAACTGAATTTCAGGGTTAAAATTATTTATTTCATCATTAAACTTTTGAACTCAGTCAGAATTAAAATTAAAAACCGAATTGTTTTCGATTTCAAGAAAAATATTTTGGAAAAAATGATTTTGAAATGAAAATGTATTTTTTTCAAAAGCATTTGTTTCGCGACATGAGCAATTTTTTTCTTGAAATATTCAAATCGGATGCTAAGTGCCTCTCGAAAACTGCCATTTTTTGCACATTTAGCTTAGTGTCTTCGAATGATTGGACTTGCCTTTGGCAAAAACTAATCACCACTTTTTTTTCTAATTCCAATCGGGTGACGGTTCTTGCAAAAACCGAGTTTCTATTTTCTGCACACTTTGTTTGTATCTTGTAAACGGCTTAATTGTTTGAAATATATAGCTATTATTTTCTAAATGCCTTCAAAATTGAAATAACCTTGTTTATCCAAGGGCCGTCTCAATTTACTCCTCCTATGGGGTAAAAGAACAGGTTTAAAATTTTTAGAAAACAGCAATATAACATATTTTTACCATGGTGAATTACCTGGGATTTTACTGAACGTAGTGTGATAGTTTTTTATTTGATACGTGTTATTTGTTTTAATCTCAAAGTGAAATTGAACTTTTGTACACCGCCCGGTCTATAAATAATAAATAAATATATTTATATATTATATATATAATATACGAGTATATATATATATGGTCATTTTTAGATTTCCTTGCTTCCAAGGGCTCAATGGTTCCAAATTGATTAAAAACAATTCTCTGAAAGTTTTAGCTCTTGATATTAATGTTTAGATAAAGCGCAATTTAATCAAAGTTTTGTATGGAATAGCATGGAAAAATTTTCAAATGATTAAAAATGTTTTTTAGATGTATTTAGCGAACAAATAAGCGAATAAAACTCATTCATTTGTGGCTAAGTTATACCTCATTTTTTTAAATTTTCAAAATTTAAATAATGGAATTACGCTCTATCTAAACGCCCTGGGGACTGAGGAAAATTCGAAATGGCCATATTAAGGACCACCCGAGTAATATATATATATACTAGGGTGATCCGTATATATATATAGGGTGATCTAATATATATATATAGATAATATATATATTATATATATATAATATCTTTTTATATGTGTCCTGCTGTATTGTGTCACCATAAACTCCTCTCAGAACACAGTATCCATTCCCTGCGCCCTAAGCAAAAAATTTGTCGCAACCATTCCTCATGTGGTCTTTGAAAATGCGTGACTGTAAGCCACACCGTGGGCACATTTCCGAGAACCACATACCCAGATACCCACATACCCTCATCCTCCTACCTGGGCTAACATAAACGCAGCTCGCCACTCATAACTCACTTTGATCGATGACATCGTAGGTAGAGCCTAATGCTCCTCCGGCCTAATATGCGTATATAAAGACAACTACTACGCACTTCCAGGGGAAGTCGATAGAATGTCATTGGATATTATTAACTTATTATTAGATATAAATGAAACGAGCTTGAAAACTTGCTAGACTGAAATTTGAGATTGCGCTTATTAGAAAAATCCGAAATTTAAATCAAAAATCGACTTTTAAAATCCGAATAAAAAAAAGCTGCTCTTTTGATTACTCTTCACGAAAAAAACTCGAACGTTAAGCGGTTAATAAAAACAATAGCTAACTGTTATTAAATTATTTTAGTTCAGATTGATTTTCTTTACTTCATAAAGGATAAGTTATACTAATTGCAAATATATATATATATATATAATATATATATATATATATATGATTTTTTTGCATATTTTGGCATACCTTACAAAAAAATTATGTATGTGTGTGTGTGTTTGTATAGATACATTTTTGTTGCTGTTTTCTAGAGCACCAATTAACCGATTTGAATTTTCGAAAAAGTATTCGATTTCCATTGACGACGAGACGTGCTAATTAGTTCTTGACAGCGAAAGGTGCAATCTTTTGGGAAATACAGAGAAAAAAATACAAAAAAAACAGTTTTTGAGAACACTGAGCACCCGATTTGAATGATTCAAAAAACAGTTTATTTATGTTGACTGAATGCAATGAAGTTACATTCTTGCAAAGGCAGGCCCAGCAATCAGCACGTCTTCTTATCAATATGAATCGAAGGTTTTTTGAATTATTTAAATCGGTTGATCGGTGTTCCCGAAATCGTCGACGAAAATTTGTTTTCCGCACACATACACATTCACACACACATACACACACACACACATCATCCATTTTTTCTAAGGTATGGCAAAATGTTCAGAAACCTTTGAAACGTAAAGATTTATAAAAACTTTCATTTTCGATTTTTTTGCAATTACTATAACTTGCCCTACGGGGAAGTTAAATATATGGTAGGGCGGGTCACAAATGTCCAATTTGACTTTGGCAAGATATTGTGAAAACCTAATCAATTATAAGTTCTATTTTGTCAAATATCTCCCTTCCGTCTTTTTGTATTATAAACCACTATAAACCAATAGCAAAAAAGCGGAAGGGAGATATTTGACAACCTAATATAAGGAAATCATTGAGTACATAATTTATATCCACTAATAACATAAATTGATTTTGATATTAATTTTAATAATATCTACGCTTATTTATTATGATATAAAACTTATTATAATATAATACTAAATTTGGGATATGATAGTCTTACTATTATCATAATATTATATTACACTATACTATTATATATCATAGATAATTTAACTATTATCTATTATACCGTGAGATACTTATGCCATCAATTTCTCTATCCATACAAATAATCATATCAATACAAATATTTGCTAACTTATTATATATATATATATATATATATATATATATGTGTGTGTGTGTGTTTATTATATATATATATATATATATATATATATATATATATATGTGTGTGTGTATATATATATATATATATATATATATATATGTATATACATATGTATATATATATACATATGTATCAGACATATCAGACACCCTACATACCTATTGAATATTAATGTGTTATATTTCTACCTTACACCTATGTATTATCTCTACCTATCTATTGCCTATACCGGGGATTGAACCCGGTTCCTCTGCGTGACAGTCACGCATCTTAACCACTAGTCTATTGATACCCCCACTGAAAATATATTATGGAACACACTGTTGTTTCTTTGGTTCATTAATTGAGCAATTAATTACCTAATACTAAGGTGACGCGACAACACACGAAAAAAGACGGTTGATTGTAGCGTTACGGTGGTTGAGTGGTTAAGGTCGTAGCCTGTCACGCGGCGGACCGGGGTTCGATTCCCGGTAAGGGTGAAAATAGTATGTAAGCGAAATTGTAGGCATAAGATAATAAATGTTAGGCGGTTTAGATATAAGTGTAAGGATTGAGCGTATACGGTGTGGTGGTAAAGGAACGTACGATATAGTAGTTATAAGTCGTATAACCAGGTAAAATGTAATGTTTAGGTATGGTTTAGGTATAGGTGATACACATACGCGAAAAGAAATTTATGATATCATGGGTTTTATCGTATAACAATTGCGAATATTATATAGATTTAATTTATAAATATTCTTTCGTTATACAAATATTTAGTTTGCTGGTTAGTTTTTTGACAAAGGCAGGGCAAAAGTGCAAGAAATGTCGATTTAGTTTTTGAATCAACAGAGCATCGGGTTTAAATGATTCAAAAAACATTTTACATTTATTTACTGAAGGAAGAAGTGATTAAATTTTTGGGCAGGTCCAATAAAAAAAGTAAAATATTCTCTGTTAAAAATATTAAATATCGGTACGAAAAGTTCTAAATAAATTAATATTCTTGTAAATTATTAAATGTGTTGGATTTTAAATATATGTATAATATAAATATAAATATATTGATATTTTTTTTTGTTAAATTGTATTTGCAATTCATTATAATGCATTTTCATAAAATAGATTATTTTTGTTAATACTGCTTATTTTAACTTTTAAGTTTTGTCCAATAGTTTTGAAGATTTTAAATTGCAAGCTATTTTGTTATTTAATTATTTTGTATTTTTTGTCAAAACAAGAGTTTCTAGATACTTATTACCCTAATATAGATATTCACCAGTTTTTGAGTTCACTTTCAGCAATTGTAACAAAAAGGGCTTTTTATTGCGATTTTCGTTTAACGCGTTTTCTCTATATAAAAGTGAATTTTTCGATTTACACGTTTTATTAGGGAACGTATGACCATTTAAAATAGGGGATATGTGTATTTATTTCAAGTGTACAGGTTAGTGGACTCTCAATAAATAATTTCAACTTTGCATTTCAGTTTATATAATTCTTAGAAATATGAGATAAGGTCCTTCAATGTAGAAGACAGAATGCCATGCACCATTGGTGTTTTAATCTATGTGGAGAGTATTTCCATAAATAATTAGTAGTTTTAATTGAAAGTCAATACTTTGTAATTTAGCGATGATTTTATTAGACATTTTTTGTACACTTTTTTGTTTATGTATAAAAATCATGACATACTTAATCTAACTTGAAGCTAATTTGCTCCACTATGTATATCAACATTTTCAAAGTTTTAGGTTTATGTGATGGCTACCAAAATACAGTTGAAGTTAAGGGGGTATTCTAGTGTAAGCGATAAATTTTAGGTCATTTTTAAAGTGTCGTAAAAGAAAGCAATGAATGTTTTTACTACCTATTTTTTAACACTTGTTTATAAATATTATTGAAATACAAAACAAAAATTAAAAACTAAAAAAGTTGAAAATTGTAAAAACTGGCAGCTGATAAAGTGGGTGATCTCAAAAAATTGGCACCTCAGTCTTGAAATGATTTCAGCCCTCCTAGCCAGCGGAAATGCAAAAAATAAAAAGACATTAATCTACAATGATGTTGCAATCGCCCGTACTAGCAATGAGTAAAAAAAAATTTTTTACAGATTGGCGACTGCTTGATAAAAAAGTGATTTTTTACTGTTTTTTTGAGTTTCTCGAATTTTTTAAAAATAGTAAAAATTGGAATTTGACGATAATCATAGTTTGTGCTATAGATAGGTCTATTAACAAGACTCTCTGAACATTTCAATTGAATCGGTCGATCAAAACTCGAAAAATCGTGTCAACAGTACTGAAAAAGTCTGTTCTGAGAAAAACGCATTTAATTTTTTGCGTGAAGCCAAACCAGTATGGAGACCGAGTCAGTAAAATGCCTATATCTCCGAAAATAATTCAAATTTACAAAAACCTTCTTGTAGCCATATTCTTAGATAGTCAAACTTTGAAAATATGAAAAAAATCGATTTTTTCGAATTTCTACACTAGAATACCACCTTAAAAGTGTATAAATAAATACAAATGATGCAGATAAACATTTTCTGATTAATTCGAGAATTCTGTGAGTATTATCACATTTATCAGTTTCGTTCCCATATACCAAACATCATGAACATCAGGCTTTCTTCTCACCCTCTAATCTACCCCACTAATGCCTGGGCGGCCTGTTACATAAAATCTTATGTCATGCAGCCTGCTAAACCGCGTCGACGTTTTTGCATAGTTTGCAAATTCGTCCGGAGGAGTCGTGATATTATCACGTTCCCTCTCTCGAATCTCGGTTACTGGTTTTTCGAACGGTCGCCTTTGCCCGCCTTTGCCCGCGGCGAAAAGGTGGCGATAACCGTGTTTATCTAGTTAAGACTAGGATACACGAAAATGGCCGGCTTGACACCTGAGCTTTCCTAGATTATTGCAATAAGCGCTTCTGACCGACTCCTAAAGCAGTTTTGTATCTTGATATAAATCAGGGTAGGACAACTTGGCAAACTATTATAGTGTTGCGATATCATTTGAACTATTGAACATAAAGAAAATTTTGGAAATAGTAATAATTTTATACGCCGTAGTACAATGATAACATTATAACAATTTTTTATATTTTTTTTTCAACTTTAATATAAATATTATTTATTTTGTATTAAGTTTTGTTAAGTATTCATTATTTTAATTTTTTTTTATTAAAGTTTTTGTTATTGATTTATTCATTTATTATTGCTTATTAATTTCCCGTAGTAATCGCAAAAAATTGAAAATGAATTTTTTTATATCTTTGCGTTTCAAAGAATTTCGAACATTTTGGTATACTATAAAAAAGGATGTATTTGTATATGTATGTATGTGTGTATGTGTGTGTGCGGATACAAATTTTTGTCGACGATTTCGGTAACACCGATGAATCGATTTGAATAATTCAAAAAACATTCGATTTGTATTGATAAGGAGACGTGCTGATTAGTTTTTGGCGAAGGCAGGTCTAGCCGTTTCGAAGATACTGGGCAAAAAATGCCAAAAACGATAACTCAGTTTTTAAGAGAACGGAGGATGCGTATTTAATAATTCAAATAAGATTTTACTTATGTTGACAAGATGAAGAATTGATTAAAATTTTGGGAAGGCAGGTTCAGCGGTTATGGACTCTCAATAAAAATAAGTTAAAAAAATGTCATTTTGCGGTTAAAAATGTTTATTGGACTGGACGTGTACATCAAATTATCAGATATTTTATAGAGATTTTATCAATGTGTACACACTTTGTGTAATTTGTTTTTGGTTCCGTACCAAGATTTTTAATTACGGTACAGGAATTTCCAGCAATTTACCTTAAGGCACGATGCCATGCACCCCACTAGTTATTACTTTTTATTTATTTTTTGTTAAATATATTTGTTATTTATCATATATCTGACAAATAACACATAAAATCTGACAAAAAATAATAATATTTAAATTATGTTGCTAGAGCAAATGTGTTCACTCGTGTTCCAATTTAAATTAGTTTACACTAGAACTTTGAATCTTTGCGGAGTGATCTTTCAAATACATAATTTAGTGGTTTAATTTAATATTAATTATATGGTATATTCTAAAGAATTATCAAAATATTAAAAATTTCAAATAATTTTTATAAAATAGTTTAATTTTGTTGATACTGCTTCATTTTAGTTTTTGTGTTTTGTAAAAAATTTTAAAGACTTCAAGTTGCAAGCTGATTTGTTATTTTATTTGAACTGTATTTATTATCATACTCATAACTAAAGTTTTCTAGGTGCTTAATTACTCTAGTACAAATATTTACCAGTTTTGTAGTTCACCGTCAGAAATAGAATCAAATAATTAACCAATGTGTGCACTTTGTGAGAAATTTTACTACTTTTTCATTGTAAAATTAATACAGAAAGTGTCAATGTCAAATATAGTTAAGTATTTATACAATAGGTCATTCTCAGTTAGTTGTGTGGTCAATATTTCTGTAATTGTTCTATTTGTTAATAAACTCATTTTACTTTAAATGCACTTTTCTGCCCACTATGAAATATTTTCACTATGAAATATTACGCGTATATATATATATTTTTTCAATATTTCTAACCATTATAAGTATTAACATCTATATTTAGACTCGGGTGATTTATATTTAGTTGATATTCGTGAATTTTAAACGACTAAATATAACAAAAAGTATTCTATTTTATCCAGTAAGCGCTGGCCTAATCGGTAAGGACATAGTCTAAGACAAACTAGTCCCGGGATCGACTTCGGTCAATTCTGGCATCAGGCATCAGGCATCCAGACATCAGGCAGCATGATTCTCACTTAAATATTTCCAAAATTGAAATCAAATATGATCTGCATATAAAATCATATAAGGGAAAAAATGCTATTGAGTAAAAGTCATTAGACAACTGAAAGGAACTGATGATGCTGCATAACATCACGCATTCAGTTTTTTATCAATTGGAACTTCACTATCGAAGATAAACTACAAAATTTTTACTATATGAGCATGTGTAAAAATTTATTTTAATACAAGTGTTCGTCCACAAATGAATTAATTCGTCCACAAATAAATTGGAAAATCTCGCAAAAATACGCAAAGCAATGTGTTTTCGATTTTCAATTAATTTCTCATCCAGGATCTCTCCCCTAATTCGGTTTGTTACAGTAACCGCAAATAAATCCAGGACGAGGGTGCTTAAATGTTCCCATCTTGTTAATCCTGAATCGGTCGGTTGCGTTAATTAGGATGAAAAACTTGCAACGCCACAGTTACATTTATAAATTTATTTAATTATTTATTCATTTGAATAACTGTCAAATGTAGATATTCAATTATATTATAAATATTTGATAACATATTAAATTTTGGCTACTGAAATTGAATATTTACTTTGCAATTAACACAAGTATACACATACATCTTATTATTTTATTTTTATAAATGTCCTTTTTAAAATTTACACATTTTTTTTTTTGAAATTGTGTACAAAACATATTATGATTAACTTTTCTGAGGAGTAATAAAAAGACATTAACTCAGTCCCATTTCTGTTTTTAAGTACTGACACTAGTCTTATTAAAGTATTATATAATAATTTATTACTTTAATGTGCTTCTCTGATGTAAAGTCCAGTAACGTTGCCTACATTGCAATAATCCGCTTTTGTTCGTTACCACATCATTAAAATTCATCCCCTGTTTTCATACCCAACTCATATTCTTAATATTTTATAATACTTATATACTTACATACTGAGAGAGCAAAAGTTCATAAATAAAACTTTTATAATCATTGATATAATATAGCTGATTAAGCTTAGTTTTATTTATAATATTTTTTGTTTATAAAATGAAAACTAGATATAGTTATGAAATAATCGTTAATGATAACTTTCTTTTGACTTTTTTGTTAATAAAATTCAACGACTATTAACAAAATTTGAACTGATTGAATAACCACATACACACATAAATATATACTTATATATATATATATATATATATATATA
>NW_020536999.1:52312204-52357021 GCF_003426905.1 Ctenocephalides felis | reverse complement strand
AAGACTCCGTCTGTCACATGAGAGTGCCATATTTCTTCATTCAATTATATATCTCGACTATAAAGCGAACTTCCGTCCGACAATAAAAACTTCCATTCTTAAAACACTACCCGTCCTGAGATAAATGGTTGTTATATAAGTTCCGAACAATTTCTTTTGAGGACACGATGAGCGGAGGACGTCGTATTCCTCGATCCTGAGGCCTGTAGAAGTTTTCTCATTAAAAGGATAAATCTGTTTTCAAACTCTTCGCCGAGGAAGAGGGGGCTCAGACCAAAAGAATGTATATGGAGAAAAAGTTCTGTCGTAAAGTAAAGACCACGTCGATGTGACCGACTTCGAAAAAATGTCGACAGAATGAAGTCTTTGGGAACAATCAAAGTTGCTTTTAGGTTTCTATACGCGCGCTCTTTCAAGAGCCTTTCTTGGCGGTTTTAATAAGAAATGCTTGAAAAGAAATAAGTTTTGTGCGATTTTTCAGATAATATACATTTTACATAGACGCAGACAATGTCATACTTCAACGCCTAAATGTCAAAAGGGTTTCTTACTGTCTGGTACAGATTTGACGATTTGAACAATTTCTTTGTTCTGGATTTATTTTTGTTAACGGAAATATAATTTATATTTCGTTGTGATATTTTTTAATTTCTCGGTCTTGTTTTCTTAAAATATCAATTATTAATTCTTATTCACGAATATACATTTGTCACATCACGAAATTAAAAACATACTCAAATAAAACCCTGATCACATTGTTTTTGAGGTACATAAAAAATGTTGTTACTATAATGAATGAAATCTTTCTCTTTTTTATCGAAATCTGAATTTAATTTATTCCGAAGATTTCTGAACTTTTTGGCATACCTCGGAAAAAATAAATGTGTGTGAGTATTTTTTGTGTGTCCGCATTTTTTCTTTCACGTTTTCGGACGCATGGAAGATTTGCTGATTAGTTTTTGGCAAAGGCAAGGCCAAACGTTAAGGAGATACGGAGCAAAGAGTAGAAATCGGGGTTATGAGAGAACGGAGTACCCGATGTGAATTATCCAATTTGTAATGATTGGGAGAAGTTGTGTTTAGTTTTTGGCAAAGGCAGGTCCAGCCGTTTTGGAGATACCCAGATAATTGTGCAAAAAATTGTATTTTTTGAGAGAACTAAGCATCTGATTTAAACGATTCAAAAAACTTGCTGCTTGTTTTAACAAAATTGTTGCTGAAAAAAAAATTTTATTTGTTTTGTATATCGAAAATTCTATAAATATTGGCCAATGTTACAGAATTTATAATAATCTATTTCAAAAACGTTTAATATTCCTCAAACATTTTGTTACGGTACGGGAAGTTCCAGCAACTAGTTTTTTTTATAATTTGTCACTTCACAATTATAAGTTATTTACAGTTATACTAAATCTTACTCAAATTGTATTCGAAATATATTAAAACTTTTGTTTAAGTGATGAATGAAATCTTTTTCAATTTTTTTGTATCTAAACTTGAATTTGATTATATTATGGCCTATCTTATTTGTCATTTAACAAAATTTAAATATATTCAAATTAACATCAGGTTCAAATTGTATTTGAGTTATATTAAAACCTTTGTTTTACTGATGAATTATATCTTTCATTAATCTTACTTTAAAATGATTTGATTTAAATGATTTTCATTTTAATATTATTTATGAAATATAAAAATATATATAATTATTAATCAAAAACACAGGCTTATATTGTTTAATATTGCATATTTCTTCTAAAATTTTCTTCTAGAGTTAATTCAGATTTTTTTTTATCTTGGTGAACTAAAAATATTAAAAAAAATCAATATCAATCTTATTCGTTTTATAAAAGTTCGAATATATTCGAAATATATTAAAACTTTTGTTTAAGTGATGAATGAAATCTTTTTCAATTTTTTTGTATCTAAACTTGAATTTGATTTATTTATGGCCTATCTTATTTGTCATTTAACAAAATTTAAATATATTCAAATTAACATCAGGTTCAAATTGTATTTGAGTTATATTAAAACCTTTGTTTTACTGATGAATTATATCTTTCATTAATCTTACTTTAAAATGATTTGATTTAAAATGATTTTCATTTTAATATTATTTATGAAATATAAAAATATATATAATTATTAATCAAAAACACAGGCTTATATTGTTTAATATTGCATATTTCTTCTAAAATTTTCTTCTAGAGTTAATTCAGATTTTTTTTTATCTTGGTGAACTAAAAATATTAAAAAAAATCAATATCAATCTTATTCGTTTTATAAAAGTATACTTGGCTACACAAGATTAAATTTAACTCTTGTTTATTATAATTATGTTAGGTTGCGTATTATCTCTTATTATTCTAAATTATTTCGTAATTTTTTTTGAACCTTGCAGTTTAATTAATTATTATTAAATATTGCAAATGTGGAAAAGGAATTGTATAACAAATTATCTGCACTTTTGCATCTACTATAAAATATAATTACCTTTTACTATTAGATACCAATTTTAGGACATATCACATTTTCTAAGCTATTTTATGTTTTATATAATGTTATTATTTAATATTTACCTAACGGACCTGTTCGAAAATTATCAACAATTAATCAAAGTGTAGTACATCTAACGTTCTAATTCATATTAATTTTTAGTTTTTATATTATTTTTAATTACGAAAACGATTTAAAAACTTCCTATAAATAAATCATTTTCTTGTGAAACTTTGTGGCTGTTAGTGAGAGTTGATGCAAATATAATATAATTAATACAGCAACTCATTGTAGTGAAATAAAGTCAATTCTTCATTCTGAATATTCATATGAATATTATCAATATAATATATTTCAATTCATGACAAAATTACACAAAGTATATGTTATATATATATATATATATATATATATATATATATATATATATATACTTTGTGAAATTTTGTCAATTACTGTTACCATCTAGACAAAATCATCAAAATTGCTGGAGGCATCGCTGTAAAATAATGGATGTTCCGATTTCCTACTAAAATGCTTTGCGAACTTTATAGTATAATCAAAAATTTGTTTCATGAACTTCATATTTAACTACTAATGGTGGTTAAACAACATCGAATCGTGTAGCCCTAAGTACCCGAGCACGAGTTATATATGTAGTGGGGTAAAAATTGGAAAATTGATATCGAAGTTAAAAGAAAAATAAAAATACTTTTTTGTGCAAAGTGTAATTCTTTTAAATTGATGTATGTCTGTCTGTTTGTGTGTGTATCGGTGTATGTGTTATGCATTTATAAACCATACATCCATATCTGTGAAAATTTGGGAGACTGTTAGGTGTATTCCCGAACAGGTTTTCGCATATTCTGTAACCAAGTGATAGGGATAGGACACTTAAAGCCTTTTTCATATTATCAGTCAGTTATTTTTATGTATTTTTCTTTATTATGCTTATATAAATGAACATACAAAACTAAATATTTACCCTCTTACCACAATCATCTATTTCGTAAGATTTATTATATTGCAATTGCATCATTTTTTATCTCGATTTGTGTTAGTAAACGTTTTTGACAAAATTTCAATTAATTTTTTTTTAACTAGATTTTGCATAAAAACAATTTCATTATGAGTTGTCCATATCCTAACACTTATTTTTTAACGTATTGGATCAATCTTCTTAATTTGCTTCACAATGCGAGTTTTATTGAAAAGAAAATTTAAAAAAATACGTGTATGCAACCCTCAATTTACACTTTCTCACACTTCCCGCTGTCATTATTTATTTTTAACCTTTGTCTTTTTGTGGAAGTTTTTCAATGATTTACGTAAATAGTGTAGAGTGGGGTTTTAAGGTCTATTTTAGTTTTCGATGCCCAAATAAAATTTATAAGTTTTCATTAATTATTTGTTTTATGATGTGCTTGCTCTGAAGATGCATTCATCAATGTTATAATTTAAAACTTATTTGTTTACATGCTCAAATTCTTTATGAAAATATGGTTTACATCGAATGCTTTTGTTGTTTATGGTAGTAATTTTCATAGTGAAATAATGTTACATTAAATTACTATGTAAGTCATTTCAAATTGACGATAAAAGAAAAATATCTTGTATGGATCTGGTGAGGATACTACCTGAAAATAATAAAAGTAGGGTTTTTTCACTTAGTGCAGAACGGAGAGTTTTGATATAATTCTCCTATTACAAATTTCTGCCCTTTGGAATTAATGATGTATGATCAGAATGAATATTATACTTAAATAAAAAAGCAGTCAAATTGTTTCTTTTCTACATATTGTTGCCCACCAAGTGTTACCTATAAAATTACTGCCGAATTTTTAGTCCAATCTTATTCTTGTTTTTATATTATTATTTCTGAACAGAAATCAGAACTTGGGAGTCCTATATATGAGCTGTTGAGCTGATTTTGACTTAATACTAGGGAATACAATTTCTGTATACCGGTATACTGAAATACCTGTATACAGCACAATTTTTGAAGACCTCAATACAGGTTCAAATTACCCGTATTTTCGCTACTTTTTCATAATTTACTCGATTTCAAATTTCTTGGAACAAATTTATCTTCAATTTCCATAATTGCTCAAACCGATATATCTTTAGGTGATACTATTGAAAAAATATTATGTCATCATATTATTTAGAGAAATGCTTAGGTTTGATATAATGAATGACTTTATTGTATATAGATACAACATGCGTGAAACCGTAAAATGAATCATATTAAATAACATAAACATATAACAACAACGAATTTTTTGAATATTGAGAAAAAGTATTCGTTCATATACTAAAAAGTCGATTAAGTTTAAACTATTATATATACAATACGAATTCATTTTGAGTTCATTTTGAATCCATTTCCTCATATCATATTATGTATAGACTTCTAAATGCTGATCCATCACTCTTTATAGCAAAAAAGATAAAGCACTAACACTATCGCTGAGCGGCGGCGATTCCTTTTACGTTAACTATTCGGACATTTGGTATTCGACCGATGTCAGAAAGGTGCCGAATATGCCATTTTGTTTGAAAATATATTGTTATCTATACCGCTGAAAACCATTGTCATTACTGCTTGACAACAGGGTGCTCGTATTCTCGTTCTGAGTTTCAATCGTGCTTCTGATTTGACTTCTCATATGAAAGTCCTATATCGATATTCGATGAAAATTAAACAAATACTCGTATCTCTCATCCCTCGTATCCGGAATAACTCATTCGAAACAGTAGCAAAGTTTTACAATATGCTCGAGCGTTCGTATAACTGAAACTCAACCGCAAACTACATTGTATTGGAGCAAAACTGAACGGTAGCCGGCAATGGGCCTCAGGCCTGGTGCTCTGCTGTGCCTCGGGTTTCGAGCTCACCTGAAAACAACATAAATACTTGCTTTATTTCGTTTTATTCGATATAGCAATGGTCGGAGTTACGTTTGTGCATTCATGAATTTTAATTCAATATGGATACAGACAGTTACATTACGAAGCTACGGAGCCACGGAACCGAGTTCGTGAAATACTGTTTATACGAATTCAATACAATTTCTTTGCGCTTCCCTTGATAATTGCTTTATGATAAATGTTTAGAAAGAAAACTTGTGATGCTGATAGTTTTGTGGTAAGATTTTATATAAAATAGTACATCTTGTCAAATGTTAAATATTTTTTGAAGTGAATAAAAAAGTTGTACAAGAAAATTGTATGATATGTTGTTGGACTTTCAAATTATTATGACATATCATATGAAAATTAGATTTACTTGTAAAAACATAAAACCAAAACAAAGAGATTTTGTGATAATCAACAGAAATTTAAATAAGAGTTATTCATGTACTGCTGTGCACATTTGTTCACCACGAAGAATATTAGATAACAAAAAATAACTTTGCTCTCAGAATGATGAATTGAAATTACATCAAACGCAGCGCAATTAAGTCTTCGATAATAACATTTCTCTCATTTATATTAACAAATCAAGTTTAAGCATTCGAAAACAAAATGTTATGTTTTTGTGGTAGAACTTTCTGATCATTCTGGCACATCATAGAAAAAGTGGATTTATTTCTATAAGGGTGTGTATTTTCATTTTCCTATCGCATCTTCATATTTTCAACTTTGGACGTTTGGACAATAAGCGTGTCAGACTTTCCGCACACACACACACACATACATCCATTTTTTCTAAAGTATGCCAAAATGTTCAGAAACCTTTGAAACGTAAAGATTTATAAAAACTTTCATTTTCGATTTTTTTCAATTACTATAACTTGCCCTACGAGAAGTTAAATGTATGGTAGGGCGGGGCACAAAGGTCCAATTTGACTTTGGGCAATAATATTGTGAAAACCTAATCAATTATAAGTATAAGGAAATCATTGAGTACATAATTTATATCCACTAATAACATAAATTGATTTTGATATTAATTTTATTAATACCTATGCTTATTTATTATGATATAAAACTTATTATAATATAAGACTAAATTTGGGATATGATAATCTTACTATTATCATACTATTATATTATACTACACTATTATATATCATAGATAAATTATTATCTATTATACCGTGAGATACCTATGCCATCAATTTCTCTATCCATACCAATAATCTATTACAGCTAGATTATTATTTGCTAACTTATTATATATATATATATATATATATACATATAACACCCTATATACCTATTTAATATTAATGTGTTATATTTCTACCTTACGCCCTATGTATTATCTCTACCTATCTATTGCCTATACCGGGGATTGAACCCGGTTCCTCTGCGTGACAGTCACGCATCTTAACCACTACTCTATCGGGTCTCCCACTGAAAATATATTATGGAACACACTGTTGTTTCTTTGGTTCATTTTCTAATTAATTGAGTAACTAATACTAAGGTGACGCGACAACACACGAAAAAAGACGGTTGATTGTAGCGTTACGGTGGTCGAGTGGTTAAGGTCGTAGCCTGTCACGCGGCGGACCGGGGTTCGATTCCCGGTAAGGGTGAAAATAGTATGTAAGCGAAATTGTAGGCGTAAGATAATAAATGTTAGGCGGTTTAGATATAAGTGTAAGGATTGAGCGTATACGGTGTGGTGGTAAAGGAACGTACGATATAGTAGTTATAAGGCGTATAACCACGTAAAATGTAATGTTTAGGTATGGTTTAGGTTTAGGTGATACACGTATGCGAAAAGAAATTCATGATATTAGGGGTTATCGTATAAGAATTGCGAATGTTATATAGATTTAATTTTATAAATATTCTTTCTTCTATACAAATATTTAGTTTGCTGGTTAGTTTTTTGACAAAGGCAGGGCAAAAAAGCAAGCAACGAAAAGTTCTAGCAATTTGCCTTAAGGCACACCATGCACCTCTAGTTTAGTCTTATATTATAAGAACAAAAAGTTCAAAACCATCGGAATCGAAAGGTGAAAGTTTTTTTAAGTAAATTTGATTATCAATCAACTTTATTTATACTAAAATAATTAATAACTAGTGGGGTGGGTGGCATCGTGCCTAAGGCTAAGAAGGTTTCTGAACATTTTGGCATACCTCAGAAAAAATGGATGTGTGTGTGTGTGTGTATGTATGTATGTATACATACAATACAATTTTTCGTCCACGTTTTCGGGCGTACGGATCAACCGATTTGAATGGTTTAAAAAACATTCGATTCCTATCGATAAGGAGATGTGCTGATTAGGTTTTGGCAAAGGCAGGTCCAGCAGTTACGGAGATAACAAGCAAAGAGTGCAGAATATAGAAATCGAATTTTTGAGAGAACGGAGCATCCGATTTGAATGATCTAAAAAACATTCAATTAGTAATGATTGGGAGAAGTGGTTATTAATTTTTCGCATAGGCAGGCCCAGCCATTTCGAAGATACAAAGCTAAATGTACAAGAAATGGCAGTTTTTGAAAAAATTGTTTCAACTTTTTTTTTTTAATATTTTGTATGTCGAAAATAATTCAGATTTAATTTTAATTCTGACTATAGTTCTAATATAATTTACAAATAATTTCAACTTTGCAATTCAGTTTATATAATTCTTATAAATATTAGACAATGTTACAATATTTATAATAATCTATTTGAAAACATTCAGTATTCCTCGAACATTTCGTTACGGTACGGGAAGTTCCAGCAATTTGCCTTGAGGCACGATGCCATAATTGCCTCAAGACAGAATTCCACTTACAGCTAGTTTTTTTTATTGATACTAAAAGATGTAAAGATAGACCTATAGTTTATATCAGTCCATTTATGAATATAAATACACTCGGCAGATCTTAATTCAAACCAACACAAAAATTCATACCGCCACCAAATATTTAGAAATTTTATTAAGTTAGGCGAGGATTGTTAGGAATTAAAATTAAAGTTATGTTGCAATTTGACCCTGCAGGCAAATATGATTTCAAGAAACCAATTTCTGATAATGTTTCAGTTATTGATCCTAAAGTAAAACCACTTGGAACAGTACCATCTGTCTTACCAGCAATGGCAATGGCTTAAATTATTTGTGTAATACAAAACCCTTTATGTAATAAACGAATATTTACATCATGTTAAAAAACGTACATTTTATGTAAATAATATTTAATTTTTTTAACAAAATCATCAATATAACTTGAGAGAAACCTTGAATTAAAAACCTTGAAAGCCTAAGGATTAATTCCTAGCATCCTATGCACTTTGTACGAATACCAGCACAAATTTAGCCGGACTGGGCCGAATGCAACATTCTTTGGGAAAATTCCTGCTGGCTTAGAGGATAACAAATCAACTTTAACGATACGCGGGTCTATTATATTCTCTTTCAAAGCGCTGGCTTGACTTTATAAAGGCATAATGCACACGCCGAGCGATATTTATTGCAATTCGGACGATTTTCTATGCCAACCATGCTGGTTGCAGCAGGAATAGAAAGACGAGATTGTGGATGACGTGGTCAATATTATTGAAATAGTTACTAGTACATAGCTTGAATTGTATTAAAAATTTCAAATCGGAATTAACCGACTCTGCACTAGCATACATTAAAGTCCAAGAGAAATTATACGATGCATCTAAAAGAAAGAAATTTTAGTACATCAATAACAAACTTTCAAAATTTAGATAGGAGATATTTGTACTGAAGTACAAGCAACATTTGTTCATCACCAAGACCCCTAGATCAACAAAAAAATTAACTTTTTTCTCAAAATTCCAAGAACTAGTTCTTAATTAAAGGTTGTTGTATTTGAATGTTTTTACTATTAAGAAAATAATACCATGAATCTTTCAATAATATTTTTGTCTTAGTAATATTGTAAATTAATGTAAACTTTAATTCAATTAACATTTATGCTATTAATATTATGTTTATTTTAATTTGCATTCATCCTATTAATATTCTGTCTTTATGTCTAATGAACTTTAAAGCTTCGCCCTCATCTCATACAAAACTTTTATGTAACATATTTAGTACATATAATAGTCTTTTTGTTTTTGTTGATTTCTAAAATATTTTCTTAAAAATGCAAATCAAAAACAAGTGATTCGGGGTAACTGGGTACGATTGAGCCAGGTTACGGAAGTGACAGTTGTCATAACAGCTAAACTGTACTGATTTTGAGATAGTCTAAGAGAAGAAAGATGAAGTATGTTTTTTTGAACAAGTTTCCTTTGTTGCATTCAGTCAGCGTCCTACATCAACATGATATGTGAACCAATTTGCTTTTAAAGGGCCAAAAGTAGGTTTTTCGGTATATGAATATAATTTATTCATATACCTAATTTATATTATAAAGTATATAAATGTATGAACAAGAAAATATTTTTTGTGCTATTTATTTGGCACAAAAATTTTATATTTTAAACTAAAAAGTATAGCATTAAAATATATAATTGTATAGTCTTACATTGAAATCCCGTCTGTGATTTGGTAAATAAATAGGATTGGTGAATGTTCACTTTTTTAAACCTAATATTTGAGTTCCGGGAAATTCACCGACAAAATTATAATAAAATTAAATTAATTCTTTACAAAGTGCAACCTAGAAACCTTAGTAAATTGATGAAATTATTTTTTGTGGAATATTGTTTTTATTAATAAATAATAATTAGTGGCAATTTATGAGATTTCATTTAAGTAAATCAATAAAGTTTCAAATATTTTGTTCTTTGATTTTAAAACAAAATCTCAATTTTTTATGGTATTTGTGATTTTTCTTTGACTAAACATTTGCAAATTTGCTATTTATCATTCTAAAATATCGTGTAGTTCTCTTTTTGCCTTTACGACTTTGCACGTGTTCAGAACACGTAGTTTATTGTATCTTATAAATGAAATTAAAAAAAAGTGATAAAGGGGTTTCAAAGTTGATATCCATTTTGGTCAGCTTAGTATTGAGCAGTAGTATTATCCATTTTTACTTAAGAATCTGTATCCAAAATATATTTTCAAAATTAGTAATATATCGTCAACAGTAAAGAATTTCTAATACTAAAAAACAATTAATAAAAATTTGTAAATAAATCTAAAAAGCGACGTTGTTAAGGAGAGTTTTCTTTATAATAGCTTCTGGAAAGATTTAGTTCTGATTGCTATTGAAAAAATATTATATAACATACTTAATAAAAAATAAAAATTTAAATTATGAATTAATTATAACTGTTTATTTTTCCATTACACGAGTTCGAATCATTTTCTACCGCCGCGTTGCTTTTACAACCTCTCTCTAAAGCTGTCGGACAGTTTTATGAAATCTATTAAACTATAATAGCCTATGTGCAAAATCCGCTAGGAGAGTTTATAGTTTCTGAACGTTTCAAAATTGTCCCAGCAAAGTGTTATTATTAGTTAAACTTGTGCTGTACAAATAAACGACTTATGTAAAAGTCGATATTTTCAGTTGCAACACTTTGCAAAGTTTGTAGACAAAATGGACAGATATTATAAATAAATTTTGTTACAAAATTTAATTAGTACAGACTTTTTTTTTTAAATTGGTATATCTTAAGATTCACTGATTGTGTTTCTATAATGTTGGATAGTTGCTGTAACTATTCCTTTACCGAATCAAATAAAAATAATCAAACAACTGTTGTTTATTAATTGAAAATTAGTCATTTTGTATAAAATGATTGGTGTTACAACTTACCCCGTGTTCGAGGCACGTTGTAACATAGACTGGGGCAAGTGGTAACAACAAAGAAGACAATAGTATCATTTATGCCTGTTACATAAATCCCTTAGCTCCTCTTACACATTTTTTGGAATATCTCAAAAATAAAATAATCATTTGATCTTATTTTATAGTTTTGTTTCGAAATTATTTATATATTATCTGTTGTTTATCACTATTCTGTTGCCTTATTATGATTACTTTATCACTTTGATGATGAAGTTAAATGAAATATTTAAATTGTATTACATATACTTAAGGTAATATTATAATTATTTGTAGGATTATTTCTGGTGTTTTGCATAAACATAAAATTCAATAATTAAACAAAACATTTTGAAATTATTAGAAAACACTAAATATAAAGTAATTGTTTAAAACATCGTGGATGTTAGCACTTCTCTGTTTTTTTTATAGATAACTATATCTTAATTTGAAAAATACTTCAGATCTATTTTTACATACCATATGCAGCCTGTTTTGAAGTCAAACTGTGATTTAAAAACAATTAGCAAAAATGTACTGTCTTATTTCTACCTACCTTACTTTTTTTTCTAATACAAAGTTGTTTTTTTATCAAACCCTTTTTTAAGTCAATTCAGTCATGAAACAAAACTCGAGGAATAAATAAAAAATAATTACTCAAAGTACATTTAAAATATTGGAGAAGGTATTTATATGCCATCAGACCACAATTTTGAAGAAACTGATACACAAAGACTTTACTTTTTTTGTTATAATTTATTTTTGTTAATTAAGAATTAAAATTCTTAAGAGGGATGTCTTTGTCGGAAAATGACAGAAATAAATGCGAAAAATTTATCAAAATATCAGGTGAAGGCCATGAAGCAGTTATTTTTAGAATGCATAAAAATATTAAATATGCATGAGCAAAACACAACAATTATTGTATTTTTTTTTAATATTTGACATTTAGTTTTTAAAATTGGCTATCTAACGCTCGAATATTTTAGTCTGAAACAGAATGACACTAATAGTTAAAAAATGCTTTTATCTTTTTTTTACTTGTAACTTGTTCTCCAGGATATCTACTAGTTTTCAATAAATCTCTGTTTTTAATACAGTAGAACTCCAATTATCCGAACTCCAATTATCCGAACTCCAATTATCCGAACTCCAATTATCCGAACTCCGACTATCCGAATCGCCGATTATCCGAATCACTTTCAGAAAAAAATTGACCAAAAAAAGTCTAAGTGCGCTATTATTCTTCCACCAGCAAAGCCAGTGTAGGCACATTGTTTGTTTTGATTTGACGGAGATGTTTACAAAACAATGATTTTTATTTCTAAACTTGTACATAAGTACATTTTATTTATATTTAAAACATGTGTAAATGTCATGTTTCTTTCATTTAATTCAATAAAAAAATAGTGCAATATCAAAACGTAACTTTTTTTCTGTCCAATGGCAATTTAAAAAAAAAAACTCCGAATATTTGATTATCCGAATATTTGATTATTCGAATCGGTCCCGGGCCTCATTAATTCGGATAATTGGAGTTCTACTGTATATAATTAAAATATTATATATAGTATTTGGTTTATATTTGTTCTTAGGTCATCATTATGATACTATTTAGAAGAAATTTTTGATTAGAAATTGTTATTAATTGTAGTAATTAAATTTGCAAAAAGTGTGATAATTCATTTTTAGCAACTGCAGTATTTTTATCTTCTGCTGTAGATTTTTTTTTAATTTTGGTTTTTACAAATGCAGTATTAAGATTAATTAATTATTCGTAAACACATATCTGGTATCGTATTTTATACTTACTAGTTTTATTATTTATCGAATTATTATAGTAGATTTCTTTGAATATTCATTTATTAATAACTTTGTCATTATGAGATCAAACTCAAAATCAAATTGGACCTTTGTGCCCTTCTCATCCGTATTACTATAAGTGATATTCTCCAGAGATTATAGAAAATGTTATGGTAATGCATTCTATTTATTGATGATATGTTTGTTTTATGTATTTATCTAATTATGTATTATACAATATTATTATTACTATTATTAATTCCAACACCTAATAATAGTTGTCCTCCAGGATATTCTCGTTTTATCACCCATTTCGTAGTTAGACAGTAAACATTTGCTGTTGTCTTGCTACATTAATAACATTAAAGCAAACACAAAATTTAATTATCGTCGTTCGTATTATTAACTGTTTACACAAATTGTTATGTACCAACTGTGAGCAATAACGAATTTTCGAATATTGAATTAATAATTAATCAATTGTAAAATATACATTAATATTATACGATCAAAAATATTTGTTAAATTTCGAGCCAAAGCTATTTGCCCGATTTCAGATAATGCAAACAGATCACTTGTTGGAAAATATTATTCTAAATATTTGCTGTAGATAAAACATACATATTGTAATAATTGATATTGATTTTTAATTATTCATTCGTTGTCCTGTTGAACCAAAAACTTTTAAATTATTCGAACCGTACATGTGGTTTTTCTATTGTATCATGCAAAATTCTATTTGTTCTGATTGTATCATTACATTTTACAGGAATATTTTAATTTAAAAAACATAGGTCAATATTTCATATTACAATTTTTCTAGATAATTATTTTTTAAAGCAACTTTCATTATTTTACAAATAGTTTTGTAAGCAAATTTATTAGCATAATATTCATGTATGCAAAATCTCTAAAATCGTTGAAATAAAAAGAAAGCAGTTTTATATGTAATATATCTAATAGTAAATTGCTTTAATGTTTAATATTTATAATTATTCATATATATGTTATATAGCTTAAGAGTAGAAAGACTGCATTTAAAGTATTTGCGGTTAAAAAAGTGATATTATAAAGGCCTGCATTTAAAAAGTTGATCCAGAAACCAATACTAGTGATTTTTTAAATATATTATTCCTAAACAACATATACGGATTTTAATTTTTGTCATTTTTAAATTAAATCATCCTGAAATTATAATTTGTTTTACTCAATTCTGTTTTCAAATATCAAAGTCAAGTGAGCAGTGACATTTTGAGAAAACATTAATTCCACCAAAATTATTAACTTCCCGAAGGAGAAGTTTATGTTTTCATCAAAAAACCCGATTCGCTAATTTTATGTTTTCTCGACGTTTCAAGCCATTCTGAATCGAATGAGACCAAATTTGGAAAAAGTATGTGTGTGTGTGTGTGTGTGTGTGTGTGTGTGTGTGTGTGTGTGTGTGTGTTGTGTATGTGAACAGATTTTTTGTCGTAAATCGACGTTTTCTCGAAACGGCTGGGTCGATTTCAAAAATTTAAAAGCCATTCGATGTATCTTGACGAGAACTATTGTTTGTCAGTTTTGTGCGACGATCGGCCAAGCCGTTTCTTTATAAATGGCAGAAAAGTGAAAAATTTTTCGTCTACGTTTTAGCCCGCAATTCTGAATCGATTTTGAAAATTCAAAAACCGTTCGAAAGATATTGGTTGGGAATCGTGCTGATTAGTTTTTGGTAGAGATCGGCCGGGCCGTTTCTTGTAATAAAGTTTTTAAAAAAAAAATTTCGACGATTTTTATGATTATTTTTTGACGATAGATACCATAGTCTTCTAGATCATACTAAAATATTACGGCCCTACGACAACTGGTTCAGCTTTAAAAATTCGTCAAAGTTTGCAAAAATCAGTATGGTCTTTTTGGCATTTGTCAAAATTAGACTTTTGATCGACGTTTTCTCAAAAACGCCTAAACCTATTTTAGAAATTTAAAAGCCATTTGATGTATTTCGGTGAGGACTATCGTTTGTCAGTTTTGTGCAACGATCTGCCAAGCCGTTTCTTTGTAATTTGAAAAAAACTTTTCGTCCACATTAAGCTCATCCTACCGAACGATTTTAAAAAATCAAAAACTGTTCGAAAGATTTAGTTGGGAATGATACTGATTAATTTTAGGTGAAAATCTACCGAGCCGTTTTCTTGTAATTAACTGTTGAAAAAAAGTGTTAAATTTTCGTCGACATTTAAGCTCAATCCTACCGAACCGATTTTAAAATATCAAAAACTGTTCGAAAGATATTAGTTGGGAATGGTACTGATTAATTTTAGGTGAAAATCTACCGAGCCGTTTTCTTGTAATTAACTGTTGAAAAAAAGTGTTAAATTTTCGTCGACATTTAAGCTCATCCTACCGAACCGATTTTAAAATATCAAAACTGTTCGAAAGATATTAGTTGGGAATGATACTGATTAATTTTAGGTGAAAATCTACCGAGCCGTTTTCTTGTAATTAACTGTTGAAAAAAGTGTTAAATTTTCGTCGACATTTAAGCTCATCCTACCGAACCGATTTTAAAATATCAAAAACTGTTCGAAAGATATTAGTTGGGAATGATACTGATTAATTTTAGGTGAAAATCTACCGAGCCGTTTTCTTGTAATTAACTGTTGAAAAAAAGTGTTAAATTTTCGTCGACATTTAAGCTCATCCTACCGAACCGATTTTAAAATATCGAAAACTGTTCGAAAGATATTAGTTGGGAATGATACTGATTAATTTTAGGTGAAAATCCACCGAGCCGTTTTCTTGTAATAACTGTTGAAAAAAAGTGTTAAATTTTCGTCGACATTTAAGCTCATCCTACCGAACCGATTTTAAAATATCAAAAATGTTCGAAAGATATTAGTTGGAATGGTACTGATTAATTTTAGGTGAAAATCTACAGAGCCGTTTTCTTGTAATTAACTGTTGAAAAAAAAATTTAAGCCGATTTTCATGGAATTTTTTTTGGCGATATACATCATGGTCTTATAGAACTTACTGTAATCTTACGGCCTAACGACACAAGTAGTTTAATTTTAAAAATTCGTCAAAGTTTGCTAAATTATATCGTTTTTTTAAAGTCGTTTTTTTAAAGTAGGATTAATGAAGTATATTATTTACCCATTTTTTTGATTAAGTCGATTATTTACACATTTCGGGAAGTTCATGTAACTTGCCTCAAGGCTAAATACCAAACCAACTAGTTTTCGAAATATTGGTTACTATTATTTGATAATTATCAGAGATCGAAAAGTACTAATGTTATAATTACTAGTATAATTTCTCTTGTTTATACTATTTTTGTACATTTGTATAAAACTGGATTCTGCAAAACGTCTCCGATAAAGTATTTCGTTTCATGATAAAGTACTCTCAAGATAAATAACGTCGAAATTGAAATGATTTTATTAAGTAATTATAAGAACTGCTACAAAAATACATTTTTGTATATCATTGTAGTTATATTCAATTCAATTCAACAAACATACATTTCAATACATAAAATTGGTACTTGAACATTACATTATATTTTTCAAATGAGTTTCTTACCTAAGTGTATTATACTCTAACAATGTTTATAAATATTGTTATACATTTTATATTAGTAATCAGTATAAATAATATATGGGCAAAAAGTGAGTTATTGTCCATCAAACGACAACTTTTATATAAACGAAGTTACATATAAATACATTTTTTAAACAAAATAATTGTATCAATTATATAGTATCTTCGTCAAAATGCTAAAAATATCTTTTATCCTATAAAAGCATATATCATTAAATCTGAAATCCGGCGTTATTTTAAAAACGAATATATTAATAAAGCTAATAGGAAAATAAAAGTGGCTACCGCTGCGACAAATTGCACGATTCAATGTTGATTAAAATTACATATGTATATTTATTTTCTTCCTCGTGTAGATAAAGCGCACGCCAAATTGTGAAATTTCATTTGATATACTAATTAATTTCGACAGAGCTTTGTTTAATTACTGAATATGCAAATGTTCTCGCTGTATGAAGCTTTATGATGACGCCACTTTGTGTAATAACATTTTTGTATCTTTTTGCCATTAGTAAGGTAAAAGACCGCATATTTCTACATTCATATATTTACTAATATATATATATACATATATTTAAATCAATGATATGTCCTTATGATTACCATAACCCACTAATGTAGTTTTAGTATTTTACACTGACCCTGATGTTTTACTTTTATCAGTGATATGTTTCAGCAAAAAAGTTAGAACACTGTTTTAATATAATTTTGAAAAAAAGTTCAATTTTTTTCTGTTTATGTGCAATATGCACTGTAAATATGATCTTCAATACAAAATACTTTTTGGAAAGAAATACTATTTAACTAAATATAAGTTGGAAATGCTGCAGTGGAAAAGACTTACACGCTTCTTTTAAGGCAGCTGTAACTTGTTTTTTAATTAATAATTAATAATATATATTTCATTTTTAAAAAAGTTACCGAAAATTTTCTTATATTTTTATCTTTATTTATTACTCTATTGGTTACTTTTATTTTTTGAAATGGTTTTTGACTGTTTTTTTTTGTGTTCATGTCAAGTAACCAAACTTAATTGAAACTAAAAAATAAGTATAATATGAAAAATTGAAAATATGAAAAGTGAATACGAGTTCGATCATTAATAACCATTTTTATATACTTTATACTATTCTTACCTAAGTGAAGTAAATTTATGTATATTTTTGTTTACGCGATAATTTGAAAAGACGATCATGTAAAGACAAGTTTGATTAAATATTAAAATTCTACGAGCTCATAGATTTTCAGGATACATTCCAATTTATCGATATTTCACCAAATATTTAAGACGTTTTTTTGACGTTTGAGATAGTTCATAAATTGTACTTCTATAACATTGTAAAGACAATCAATATTAATATTTATGATCTTTTCTAGGCTTTTCAATGTAGAATAACAATTTTATACACATAAGTACGTATATTATTGGCTGTGTGACTTGAAAGTCACATATTTCATATAATACAATAAAAAAACATCCTTTTTTTGTTCACTTGCATATATGGGTTTAAAATTACTGACTTTTTAAAATCATAATTATGTTGGAATTGAAACAAAATTTAAGATCACACAGGATTAAGCTAACCAACTACTGCATTATGTTATCACTTCATTCAGTTTATTCAAATAACATTTCTGAGAAAATTGAGATTTCCAAAATTTTGAGTTATGTTTTATCTAAATTACTTCGTTGAATATTAGAATCTTTTAATATAAATATAGCTTATTTAAAATTGTAACATTTCATCAATTTCGTCTTCATGACTCAGGTTGGGCTCGCCCGTAGGAAAGCGGTTAAGAGCGACGGGACTTGATTCAGAGGTCCCAGATTCGATACCCGCTTCGAGCAGCCTGTTGTCAGGCAGCAGTGACAACGATTTTTACTTGGAAATATAGATAGCAATATGTTTCCAAGTGAAAATAGCCCTTGTCCGGCATTGCTGCACCAATACAAAGTCAGCCCTATTAGATTAATTCTAATAACAAAAGTTATCGAATATGGATGGATTAACCGTTGGGTTACCATCTAAAAAATAAGAAATAAGGATAAGTTTCAGCCCAACAGCTTATAGGAGATAAGGTTCTGATTGCTGTTAAAAATATGAAAAAAGAAAAAAAATGACTCAGGCAAAAAAAGAAAGTTGTTGTAAGGAAGTTGATCAGTTGAAGATCAGTTGACTTTTATTTTAGCTTTGCTAGATTGACTTCATTACTACGTGGTCAGTAAAGGAACAATGTAAAAATATTTTACTATATCTCTTACATTTATGCATGCCCAAAGTTTGTTCTATTCTGCCACTTTATCCTCGTGCAGGAGACAAAGAATCGACTAAATATCATTCTTCCATGCATTCGCATATTTTTATTGCGCGCGCGTATGTTTATAAAGCAACATAAATATGTAACGACCTCATAAATATTCCGACCGGAATATCATACGAAATCAAAATAAAACTCTCCAGGCTCCCTAATAAAATACCCAAAATAACCGAAAAGAATTATACGGAATGTTAATGTTGAAGTTACGGCCGCGTTCTTTCTCCCGAATGCGGTATGTTGTTTATAGTCCTTGTGTTTTACGGTTGCTCTTCTTTTCCTGGTCATATCTCTGATATGAGCATATGGCATTACTGATAATGTCGCTATGTGCCGGATTTTTCTGCAAATTTAAAATTATAAAGGGACGTATATCATGTCTTGTTGACACAAAGTAGCAGGTAAACGACAGGTAAAAACTTCGGTGATATATCTTCAGTTATTTTCATATAAAAAAGGTTCAGGCTGCTATTATGATTGTTTGGTTTTGAATGTTAAATTATATTACTTTACGTAGGTTACTTTGGTTGGTATTCAGCCGCATTGGAATGAAATTATTTAACTTTTTATTCAAAGCATGAAGCTTCTATTTTAAAAATATTCATCAGAAAACTGAAATTTTCTTAAAAATTGTAAGTAATAAATTGTCTTTGTTGAATATTGAGCTATAATTTTAATAAAATAATCATTTAATTCACCAGTTAACTGCGGCGAACAGTGTGCACAGTTTTCTGTCGTCCAAACAGAGCTGATGACGAGTATATTCGTCAACCACAGAGTAAGTTGCGCTAATGAGATATCGCATATGAAATATAGTTTTATTGAAGTAAAACTTCTTCAGGCGCGACTAGGGTGTAAATCCGTACAAATGCAACAGAAGTGCGTTACGGCCGAGTCGCGTGCCAATGATTCATCATTCACTCTCGATGAGATCATTTCTATACGGGTCGATTGTGATTAGTCGTCGAATATGTGAATAGAGATCTGTCGTTGCATGCGTACCGGCACCAACGTTGTATGCGTACCGATATCAACAAGGAAATCGACGTAGACAGATAAATAAACATTTTAAAGTTACATTGTAGTACAAATCTTGATTCAATGAAAAATGCCTCAATCAGAAGAATATATTACCTTGTCTGCCGTAAATAATTATAATGAAAATAATTTTCAGCAAGAAAGATATTACAGCTGTTCAAAGAATGAGATTATATCGCCAGCGAAAAAGTGAAAAAAATACAAGAAGTCAATGAATGTATATTAATTTTAATTACATGAAGTTCTTTATACACAATTACATGATGAGTTAACTTGCTAAAACAATATTGAAAAGGAAATATGAAAGGATACTACTGAGAAATTGTCAAATTAAATGTTATATGATTATTTATATTTAATTCAAAAATATATACTTTTTTTCAAGGACTTTTTGAGTGACAACTAATTCAAAATTTGTTCTGCTTACATCGGGTCTAAACTACGGTTCATAATGCTTACATGATGTGTATATTAAAAACTTGTATATCAATCTAGATTTTTAACTGTGATATTAATAAATTTATTATTATTTCAAATTACATAGAAATTTGATATCATTTCGCATAATTAGTACATATTTGAAATAGGCAACCGATCTCTATGTGTGGAATAGAATTAATATATCGTAGATAATCAGAGTGAGTATGAGCTGACCACATGAGTGGTTTGAAGACAAACATTGTGAAATGCCAAGATCGGATAATAGATATCAAACGGATAATGTGGTTTCAACATTGTGGCTTACATAGGATAAAGTTAATCTAATTACGATAAACTTAACTTTAATTCCCATTTGCTATTATATACTGATTCTACATTGCTACAATTTTTGTTTATACATTTGATGAATTTATTATGAAAACATATCTGTCAATCAAACTTTGTAAATAATTAGGTGTTTATTTAATTATTGACGTTGCTGCTAGAGCTATAAATTCATTATTCAGATACTGAAGTGGGAAATTCTACTTTTGTTTTTGTATATTCACTTATTTGAGAATTTAGCCATTGAAGTCAAATAGCGTTCGTATAGTTTGATATGAAAAATTAATTATGTATATAGTACTTTGTAAATTATCCAAGTTTTGCTTCCATAGCTTTATTAATTTAACTATCGCCTTCCTATTAATATAGAACTAACTTAAGTTAGTGATTTGAATTTTATACTTATTCTCATGGAAAACCGAAAATTATATTTATAATTGTTTTTATTTATAAATTGAATGTATGCATCTGATAGTTAATATTAATTACCCTTAATATTACTTATGTAAATATTTTAGTTGATTTTTACACGTTTAATTTTAAATAAGAATGTCTTGTGGCTCAGAAGTCTTTCATTATGCTTAAGATATGCTTTCATTATGCTTTATAGAGAGAATGTTCAAAAAACTTGTAGATGACAAATTAGTTCGAGTATACATTCTATAAAAATTTATGACTAAATTGCTAATTATTTAAATATAAATATCTAAATAATTCATGTTTAAATTTACACATATTCATATTTGACTATATTTTGTTAGTATGTGCATTGCTCTTTTTAAATTCTATATCATATGTACTAATATTACTCTGATATGAATAAAAATGTCTTCAATAATTAGTAGACTCAAAAGCGTGCATAAATGATAGTGTGAAAATAATAAAGGGCGGTTAATTTTATAGTGACCTTATAACCTGATATTTCATCACACATTTAACTTTGAACACTTGTTCTTTATTAAATTAATTAATTCATTATACATCTATAACTCAATCTACATTTCAATCATGTTCACTCAACATGATTGAAATATGAATTAATTTCTCGCATTGGTGATTAATATGTAATTTTATATATGCCATTTTCTCAATTAAATGGATAAAGTATTATTTATATATTACTTTTACGTATATAATAGTGATCAAATTCGAAACGAATGATAGAATGAGTCTGTTTTAATTCCAATTTTTGAAATATATGAATTATATCATATTTATTTATTCGAATTATTTTTAAACTTTTGCAACAAAATTTTCTAGTTTCTTATAGACTACCCAATTTTTGAGTCCTGTTATGGTAGCTATTGATGAATATGTATGGAAGCTCGCATACTTGATTTGATTTATAACAACAACCCTAGCCGAAACATTACCGGTTAAGAAAATTTAAGAAACTTTTAGAAAAACGATTTGACATAACATCACGATAATAAATTGAGACCCAATACTTTTTCAATAATAGTCATTTATAATAATGAGAAAGATGAAATAAACATTTTTATAGATTTTTGATACTGCATTTAACTTTTTTTTTTTTTTTTTGACGATAGTTACGACCCTGTTTTGGCTGTACATTGGATTCTGGAACACGATGTATAAAAGTAATTCAATTTTTTTAAAAGACAATTATTATGGATTATTTAAGTTATTTCTGAGAATTGATGCAACAAAAAATTATGGGTTTTTCTCATAAAATACACAGTTTCTGAATCAAGTTATGTTATTTATATACGTAAAAGAGTTCGTTCTGTTTTACAAAAACCTTATGCATTTATTCCTTATGAAACATGACCGATTAGAAAAATTATAACTTCTAGAATAACGTTTTCGCATTACGATAAACCAAATAATTAACACGTTAGTACCCACAATCATAACGAAGAAATTCTCACAATGGTCATGGTAATTTTATTAGATAATTCAGTAAAAATGTATTAAGGATTCTTAAGGTATCAAAAAAACTGTCTTAATTTCTGGAAAAAACTATTTTCATGTCACATACGTGACTGAAATGACTCAATATTAAAATTTTCTTTACAAGCTTGTGGTAAGTTAAGTCATTTTCAGACTTTGTTCCTGATAGACCAAGCCTTCGAAACATATTGCAAAACTATCGTTTGCGTCGGTCATTTCCAATTCTACTAAATTTCGTTGGTCAGACATATATATAAATATATATATATATATATATATATATATATAACAAATGTATTCTGAGTGAATAGATAGATATTAATTTAGAACTATGAACAAACAACACTCTTTTTTGCAATAATTTATTAAATTATAATTTTACAAACGCTTCGAGACTCGGTTTGTCTCATCATCAGTGTGTTATAATTTATAATCTGAAATATGGAAATCTAGGTTGTTGGTTCATATTTCTAAATAAATAGATAATATATATATATATATATATATATATATATATATATTACATGTGTGTGTGACGTGCCTTATGCAGAACTTCTTAGCGTCAGGCACACATGACTGACGTGTTTAAAACCTAATTAATTATACTTATAATACAATATATAAACTAATTAAATATAAATATTAATTATACTATTATATAAAAATTAATAATACTATTTCAATAATGTAGTTATGAATAATAGTTAATTATAAAAATAACAAAGTGAAATAAATATTTTAATTTTAATACCGTTTCATTATACATTTAATTTTATTACTTCATTTTAACTCCAGAGAGGATGTATAACGCTGAATCTAATTCTTTTTTTCTTCTACAGGACATAAACTACGATTCGCCCCGCGGCGGCGTGTCGGTGATAACAGAAAAAGGCGACATAACGACGTCGTACTTGCTGATACAGCGCGCCCGCGGCCCAGACTCCGGCAAGTACACATGCAACCCGTCCAATGCGAACCCGCAGACCGTAATGGTGCACGTTCTCAATGGTGAGCGATTTTACTTGAATACTACTTACACATTACACATTGTATATATACGATGTATACATATATATATACATATATATATATATATATATATATATATATATATATATAGTGTGTGTGTGTGTGTTGAAAGTTTTGTCGACGTTGATACATATTTGAAGTATTTTGCAGCCTAATCGTCGAATTAACAGGACAATAAACCAATTTTTTACTAATTATGTTGTTCTTTAGCACAATTTCAGTGTTTTTATTAAATTCTATATTTTTTGGTTTTTCTGGTTTGGTATGAATATAATTTTTTCCCTCTTTTTATATTTTATATTTTTATATTTATTATCTAATGCTGTTATTATGTAATGTTGTTTAGATTACTGAATTTCACATATTAAGTGTCGAAACGTTGATTTTTATTAATTAATAAAACTATTAATTAATATAAAAATTGCATTTAATTCGACTATTGGTCTGCAAAATACTTCAAAAATATTGTAAGGGAACTAGGGGCTTGATGCAACAGTTTCCTTAAAAATCATATATCATGATCTCCTAATTATATTTTTATACATAATATAGATAAATAGTTGCAACTATTTCTATACCAAATTAAAAATAATTCTTTACCTGTTGTCCATTACTTCACAATTATATATGGTAATTCCTTGAAAAAGTGCATTGTTACAAATACCCCGTGTTTAGGGTAATTGTAACAATGCGCTCTCATAAATCAACTCTGATAAATTATTATTTACTCATTTTTAAAAACATTGACATGTTTCTGAAACAAGTTCTTAGCAAAAATAATAATAAAAGATTTCAAAGGAATTCTTAACAATCGTATATACAAACTTTAACTGAAACTAATATAAATAAAATATATAATGTCTATAATCAGATCAACGTATACCACAGTTCTTACAATACAAATAAGAGTATAGTGTCTTCCGTAACACAATTTACAAGTGTCCACATTTTACAAACTATAAGTACAATTCAATCACTTTTACTTGAATCTGTATTCAGTTCTTGTATGTTTTATCTAGCCCCAAAGTTTATTTCAATTAACCCCAGGTTTGATTTTAGGCCCTATAAACAAATATTATAATTATATAAATATATATAATTTAAAATTAGTCGATAAATATAACGAAATTTTTTAATACAGTTTTTATTACTTGGCAAAATTAACGCATCTACGCAATTATTAAAGTGTTAATTACCTTAATATAAGCAACATCGATACCCTTTACATTTTTACACTTTGAAAATAAACTGATGTGATTTGTAAATAACGATCGGATTCTAACTAATTCTAATTAAATTTGTTCATTAAAATAATATGAGTAACTCTTGCGCGATAGTATTTTAATATGTGCCTAGTATCGCTACTTATAAATTTAAAATATAACATAACAATTATTAAAACTCTACTTATAAAGGAGCACCTCACGAATATCACATTTACATACAGGTTGTAGGATCTTACTTTTAATTCGTATTAAAACGGAAAAATGTGCAATAATCAGTTTGTTTGTGTATTGAGAGACAAATTCGTAATAAGAAAATATTAGAAAGAATATTTAGTAAAAAAAAATCTAATATCTTAAAAATATTTAAAACGAACTTTTAACCAAAACAATAATGAAAGATTTCGAAGGAATTCTTAACAATTATAATCACTTCGTTGACCTTCGGGACAGTCATGTCTAATGTCATGACAATATAATGTAGGATGGTCTAATGGAGACAAAAAAGTATTTTAATATTACAGATCCTATTGAAAAACGTCTGTTACTACAGATAGCCCTTAGTTCTTCTACATACTGCATAACGGTTTGCGTGAAGACGACATATTTTAGAGAAATTTTTCATAATTTGTGCATATATGCATTGGTGTTTATAAAAATATATATTAAACATACCATGTTTATAAATTAATTTATAAATATCACATTATGATGTTTTAGTTTGACGCATTCCGTTGAAATTCTACTACTTTCAACATATCTGTTCCAAGTTTCGGAAATAAAATTCATTTTTTCCTTACGATTGCGAATGGACATAATTTGTTCTGGATTTTTCGAATAAGTACACACAGAACCATAAGTTGCAGAAAAACCACTTAGCCTATTGGCGCACAAAACTTATCGACCAAATTCTCAATTGAGTTTCAAAATCACTTCGCTCTAACTTTTTAAGACAAAAGATTCTGAGACCATTATTACACAAAAAGCAATCCTTTATAGTTTTAGTCATTTATGTATATATAAGTAAAATATCTATGTAGAAGTGTAATAAATAATACATGGCAATTTTGCATTCAAATTATGTATTCCTTCATCCCGCTGCGAAATAATTTAAAAGTACGCCGAAGAGATTGCTGCAAAATTCAGCTTGCCGAGTCTCTCCGCGCTTTAATTAATCCATTTAATATTTTTAAATAAATCTCGGCAGCTGCAGTATTTGAAGCACCATTTTTGCAGAGTTGCATTCATCGTAGCAAATCAGATTATAATTGCACAGATTAAGTCGTTCCTTGTTATCTATCGTTGCTCTGTACTATGTTTATTCTGAGGTTTGAGTTTAGGGATAATTTTAAAGCTAAGTATGCTCAAGTTAACGCAATATTAAATAGGTTCAATGAAAGTATGCTTCAAATCAAGACTATTTTATAATAATATCCTGATATTAGAACTAAAAAATTGAAGAATAAATAAAATAATATATAGATGCAATACCCACGATACTGTGAACAGTAATTATAAAAAAGCGAAATATTTGAATATGTATTACTACATTATTATATGAACATTTAATATTATTCACCATAATATTTATGAATTCATTAAATTTTATTAATAACAAAATAGTTATTTTATGATAATAGAATTTAATTGCTACAGTTTGTGTGATAGGCAAAAAGTACAAGATCGCTCCACCGTATGTTGGAATATTATTAAGCGATTCATTTTTTTCAGTTATTTTGAGAAAAAGTCTAAAAAACTCGATTAGAATTCTAAATAAGAAAATGTATATTATTAATATATTAACTAAAATTAAGATATTATTTATATAATTAATTATTGTACGTATTTATTCTTTTACTTTTTTAGTCGTTATAATAAAATTTCCCCAAATTTAAATAATTTATTGTAGTCTTCTTGTAATTTTTTGTAGAGAGAAAATATATAAGTTTAAACCCTATGTTTTAGTGTGAATCCATTTAATTTTGCCATAAATATATTTGAATTTTATTGCAGTATAATTAGTAAAGCAAACTTTTACTAAGGCTATTATTAATTATGTCAAATTTAGTAAATATTGATATAAATGCAATTAAGCTATTGATATTCCCATAAAATTCAATGCACATGTTGAAAGTTCAGCTTTCTTCAAGGCTACATAATTATGTTCTACGCGACATATTATTATAAAATCGCGCATAAACTGTGTACAATATTAATGTATGCCTTTTCGTTTGTGTACTTATTCATTCAGTTTCCTTTGGAGTTATAATAAAATTTTTCAGGCAGAACTCGAAATAGAGAAACGTGAGTCTTCTGTGTGCGACTAATGTCGTTACTTTGTTACCTTGTATTTGCTCTCTGCTATGCATAACCGGAATAGACGAAGATGGAAATGTATTTTGCTCTGTGAGGTCTTTGTTGACATAAACTCCATCTGTCTCTACAACATTGTAGTCAAATGAAATGCATATAATTGCTTCAAATTCCGAGTAGTGAAATTTAGAGGGGTCGTTTTGGAGTTTTTTTGTCGAAAATCTATTTCACTATTTATAATAGGTAATACCAGTCGTTATATGTGCGTTATAAGTATAAAGTTAACAAAATTATGAATAAAACTACTTGTCCAAAACAAAACTTAGGATGTATTGGTTCAATTATAATTTTCTTGATATTCTTATCAGATTTTGCAGAAATGGCTTATTGGATGCATAGATTTTTAATAAATAACAATTACATATTAATTATCGAGTAAATAGGGTGATCTAAGTCAGCTTAAGGTAAAATATGATTAGAGCCGTAAACAATATAGTTCATCTACTATCTGTTTTGCATGCGTATAAAACTCAACATGTATATTACGAGATATTACTTCAAGTTACAATTATAGCGTGCGTATATTGTGTATAAGCATATTGAATTATTTCCAAGATGTTTTCATATAAAATGAATACAATAATTCTATATTTCAGGCAATACTCAAAAGCAGACTAAAAAGAAGTTTTATTAATTGTTTAGACTCCTTCAGATAACTTAGCTTTAGTACAATGATAATTAATGATACTAAACAACGGGACTACATTTGTTTTGCAAAACTTGGTGTATTCTGACATTATTGCCGTGTTGACATATATCTTAGCACTATAAAATTAATATAAATCGATAAATTTGGAAAAAACTCATATCCGAATATTTTCAGACCATTATTAATAAACCCATACAAAATTCAACACTAAGCTTTTAAGATAATTATATAAACATTTACTATTCTTGGTACGAAACATAGGTAACGTATATATTTAATTAGAGTTTATTAGATTATTTGTTGGTCAATGATAGGGATACCTATTGTATTTTTTATGATTTTGATGCAATTTTTTTTCTTTTTTTTTAATCTTTTTGCCTATTTATACTCTTCTTCTTTAGTTTCTACAATGCATCTCTACAATATCCATTTAAATACTTAGCAAGAAGTATTTATACCCAGATGAACAGGTGTATTGAATTTTATCTGATCATTTAAATCTTGTTAAGACCTTTTCCATTCTTGGTCTGAATTTTCCATAGTGTAGTGTAGGTATCTCTCGAGTTCTCCAGTTTAATTATAATGAAAGTAGTGTTTATGCCCAAACGAGTGTCCGTCCGCAGCGGCTAATGCGATTTAACGGCAAGCCAGGCGCGGCATCCAAAGCTGCGGACGCTGGATATTTATCACGATGTGAACATAAACCGTCCATCACTTAATACGTCAGCTTCACATATAATATATCACTTTATCACTATATCACTACAGCCGCACTTCTATATGCAATGTTAATTCGGGAGCTCGGAAATTTTAATGGATACGTTATAAATTAATAATGAGGTAATGACAAGTTTGCGAACATCACTTGGCCTAGTTGTCAGTTTCAGGTGTCACTTATGAATAAACATAAATTTTACGAACTTTTCACTGAATTGTATCACTTTTCACTAAATTATATATACTTTTAAAATAATTGTTTGAAATGATAGCGATAAAAAGTTTAAAAACTATCTTGCATATCTTTCCTGTAGAGGAAATTTTCTGGATTTTTCTATATTAGATTGTGGCGATATCAAGCAGGCTGGTTTTGTTTTGTAAAAAACAATCGGACATGTCATGTATATTTTTGATATCGAAATATTTTTATAGTCAATAAATTTATATTTTTTTTATTATGTTGGGAGTTTCTAATTTAATATATTATCATAATCATTACGACTCCCACATTGGTGACTCACGACGATGGAGATGAAGACAAAAAAAAGGAGTTTTATTTTTCGATGATTTGAGAAAAATTGATTTTGACGCAGCACCATAATCACTGGTCTTCAGTGACGACCTATAAGGTATGTCCAGTCCAATCCATCATAGTTAACGCACTTACTATCTGGATCAGACTTCCGAGGTTACTCATTTGGTATACCCAGATCTCAGTGTTTATTGCTGACAGTAAAAATAATTTGGAGCCTGAACTTTTCATTGGAATGCAATTCAACCTCTCTTTCTCTGTTAACTCAACAATTCGTCTTATAATGCTACCTCCCATTATCGGTGACAACGACGAGTCAAAACAAAATTTGACATAATTTATTGGATTCCACAATTCTGGACTCTTATGTCAAAGAAACCAATGATCCTGATTTGGATAAAGAGCCAACTTCTTTCTCTGATCGGAACTCATCAGATACGAATGCAACACTTGCAGAAATGGAAACTGTACCCATAAATTATGCATTCTAAACATTAAGTTATTCTGATATAACTAATACCCATTAGATCGAGGCTGAATCTTAGAAGTTCACCGACATCGAGGTACAGGAATTTTCCACATTTTTTTTTTTTTTAGTCAGAACCTTATGCAAAATATGGAGTTGATGGCAGGTCAAATCACCACATACGGTGGATCTGCTGACGAAACATGGAAATTTGTAATTGACCAGTATTACAACACTGGTCTGCTATAATCTGCTTTCCCACCACATTTTTATAACGTGTTTCCCTGTATTTTTTTTTTAAACTGTGAGATCAACACTGGGCAGGGAGTGTGTGGCGATATCAAGCAGGCTGGTTTTGTTTTGTAAAAAACAATCGGACATGTCATGTATATTTTTGATATCGAAATATTTTTATAGTCAATAAATTTATATTTTTTTTATTATGTTGGGAGTTTCTAATTTAATATATTATCATAATCATTACGACTCCCACAAGATAAATACCATATGATACAATTGAATCAGTTTAATACAATATAGAAGTATTGGAAAAATTTCCTAGACTTTTCTATATCAAATAAATACAATATGATGGATTCACTTCCAATTTTAACCAATTTTCAAAGGCACACATATAATCAAATATTGTCAATAGTCGTTTTTTAACTTTCTCAGATATAGTTAATTGATTTAAATAGCTTCAGTGTAAATGAATTTATTCGAATAACGTTATTCGAGTTTTTTAAAAAAAAAATAATGGATGGGCTTTGTTTCATAAAGCAATATATTATTATTGTGACATTTTATATAATATATTGTGACATTTTTGAAATGTCTGCAGGTATCTTAGTACTAAATGATTACTCAAAAACTTTCGTATGATTCGATAAAGTTGTGACGAATTTACGACAATAATTTAAAATACGATAATGGACCGATACGCGATACTGTTATAAATATAACCCACTACCCATTTATTTATTTATTTAATTTATTATATATTTTACAAATGTAGCTATAAAATGAATGAAATAAAAATATACTCTATCAATATCTTTGAACAAACATCTTATTGAGTTTATGAAAATTATATGTGAAGAAGTGGCTTAATTCTGTTTCATTCAAAACCAATCAATATTATTATTGATAAATTAAAATTTTATCTATATCTGTTAATTTAGGAGTACATGGAAAATTCTACCTTGCGCATACGTATTCTTTTTCTACTTCAATGTTTTTTTAATCAATAATTCAGTTCATTTTTTTTTATCATTTACTCAAAATGATGAATACTCGAATGTTTCAGCTTTTTTCCAGTATGCTAACAAAAAACTGTTGAAAGTTGTGTTTTTATCTTGATTCATCTTTTGAAATATTTAATTTCCTGTAAGAAATAGAATACAACAAATTAAAAATATCATTAAAAAGGCAATAGATAAAGTTAATATTATATCTAAAGAAACAAAGTATGTAAAGTATGTTCAATAAACATTATTGAATTTTGAAATTGAGACCAACTTACTAATTATCTCATATATAATCTTAAAAAATAACAACATCCCTAGTATTTTGATTTACCTGGACTTTTGAAATTTTTCCAATGCAGATATCAATTTGTGATGTAATTTTTAGCATTTAAATTAACTATTTCGCTAATGGGGGAATATATTTTGAATAGGTCAAATTAGTTTGTCGAAATTTGTAAATATAATATTGTACGAGCAAATTATGTTCCATCGTATATTTATTTTTAATCGTATATTTTCCATGCTTTGTCATTATTTCTCTGGATCCTAAAATTAGTAAATGTCGTTAAAAAATTGTGTCAAGAATGTTTTTTTTATATTGCTTACAGATGTTGGAAAGAATTGAATTAAATTTACGTTTAAGGTTTTTGAAAAAATGTATATAAAATTTATTTTGTTCTTATTATGATTCCAATTCCTATTTATATATCTTCACAGTTTTTATAATTAAAAGATTTAAAAGATGTATTATTTTTTCTCTCGTCAATCAACAAATTTACTGAATTTCCGTAACTGGACAGTTGTTAATATAGTAGTGAATAAAAAAGAAAAATTACTTAAGAATCTTAAATTGTTGCTTAGTAAAAAAAAATAATTTTGAACGTATACGTTTCGATAATATTTTCGAATAGATTTATAAATATTTTCTGGCGTAAGTGCCAGTATTCTTCAATTATTGGCTTAATCGTGCACTATTACATTTCATAACAAAATTGTGTTAGAGGTTTATTTTGCTCTTAGAGGCTTCATCTGTGTGACTGATCTTTATGTACATTTAGAATTCATTTTTATTTTCTTTCTATTCCATGTACATTATTCTTGAAATTATTTTGATATCTGTTAATAAAACCATTTCGGAAAATTGCCTCAAGGCACTAGGTCTATCATACAATACTAATTTAATTATACATATTTGCGAAATCCTACCCCGGCGTGAGGTCTAACCGCCCTGGCGCAGCGGGTGATCCAGTTCCGCAAGCAAAAACAAGCCACTGCCATCGACGATGCCGGTGGAGGCGCCCCCGGACGACCACCATTGCAATTGACAACTATTGTGTAATGCGAAGACATTATGGCATTACCAGTGATTTATTACAATCGTTAATCATATATTTATTAACGCCTCTGACATATTCATCGGAGCAATATAAAGGTCGGCCGACATGACTAAAGGGAAAACCAAAGCAGTAAATGCATTTTACAGGCGATTAAGTTGAACTGTCGATACAACTATAAAGATTATAGATATCAATATAAATATTGCGATGTATATTAATCAAGAATTTATTGGCGTTATTTATAGAAAATAAAATATTTAACTAGTGGTGTATGGCATCGTGCCTTAAGGCAAATTGCTGGAACTTCCCGTACCGTAACAAAATGTTCGAGAAATATTAAATGTTTTCAAATAGATTATTATAAATGCGTCTGTAACATTGTCTAATATTTAAAAGATATATATAAATTGAATTGCAAAGCTAAAAGTATTTTTAAAGTATATTAGAACTTTAGTCAAAAATAAAATGAAAATCTAAATTATTTTCGATAAACAAATAAAAAGAATTGGAATGAAGAATTTTTTTCCCAAAAGCAATAGTGTTTTCAACACAACACACACACACACACTTCTGAGGTATGCCAAAATGTTCAAGATTACCCTACGGAAAGTGAATTAACTAGTGGTGCATGGCATTGTGCCTCAAGGCAAATTGCAAGAACTTTGAACACCGTAATATTTTTTTCAATGCATCAATTTTTCGAAATTCTGGATCTTTTTCAAAGCGATCGCGTTATAGTCTAACGGTCAAATATTATATTTCTTGGTACGAAACCCTTAGAAATGTAAACCAAATTTGTACTTATTATGAAAATCTGTACAAAATATTTGATAGTTTGTTGTGCATATGTCTAAAGATCACTTTTGATCGCCAAATGTAACTTTTTTCAAATTTTAATTATTATAGCCCCAAAACCGCTGCACCTGGTTGCCCAAAAATCTATTTATTCAATAATTCCGTGAATATAAGTGAAATTATTTTTGAATCATTCATATCGTTCGTTCTCTCGAAAATTGAATTGCCATTTTTGGCACTTTTTGCCCCATCTTCGAGACGGCTGGACCTGCCTTTGTATTAACTACACAGCACGTATTCTCGATAGGAATAGAATGGTTTTTGAATTATTAAAATCGAAAAAGATCAAAAATGTGTATCCGAACATACATACATAACTACTACACACGCACACAATTAGAACATACATCAAATTTTTGTAAGGTATTCCAAAAGGTAAAGTAGACCTTAAAAGGTGAAAGCATGCAAAAGTTTCAATTTTCGATTGAAACCACCCTACGGGAAGTTAAAATAAATATCAGAGAAGAACATAAATTTTCATACCACATGTAATTATATTGAAAATATATTAACAATATATCACCTAAAAACTACAGTATTTGAAATATCTTATGAGAATAACTTCTTTCTTTTTACTACAAATGTAAGTGAGAGGAAATAATAAATGTTGATATTAAAGAGTTTTATTCTAAATTCTGTTCCCTGGGTAATTTAATAAATAATAACATATCAAAATATATATCTATTTGTTTTACAGATACAAATTGGATACTTAAATATGTTTCATTATTCAAATTAGCTTTAATTTTTTAAATATTACCCAACATTGAATTTGAATGTGAAGGTATAAATTAGGATGTTTTTTTATAATTGTCATTTAAATTTCATTCAATATTACTCGTAAAACAATTATATATGTATATATTATTAATACATACAACACATGGTCTTATATAATACTATACTCGCAAATCGATAATATTTGCATCACGTTTTCCCAAGCATGAAATAACCGGAAGGAAATGTTCGTAACGATATTAAAGAGTAAATGCATTAACCTCCATATTATGTTGTAAACTACGTTGAAAACGTTTTCTACATACAATTTATTAACATTATACTTAATAAATTTTCCTCGGTAATGGTTGATTTATATTGAATAGATTCATTGTAATTAATTTCCGAAAAGTGGCTTAACTAAAAAATGGAATAATAGTTTGGAATAAGCTGCTATATCAATATTCCACTTTTTCTATCCAAGTGGAATATCTTATTTTTAAGTTTGAAGAGATTTTAGGAGGTAATAGCTACATTATTCAACCAATGCAAAATATAAATTCCTGTACTTAATGTGTATATATATATATATATACATAATAATATTTCTCAGCATTTGCTAAGACAATACATTACCATTTTTCGTAAATTATCAATACAAGTCAATATCAATACTGTTTTTTATCAATTGGGAAGGATTTGAGTCTCTGGAGCAAGGAAATTGGAAAGCATCCATATTGAGGACCACCCCAATATATATATATATATATATATATATATATCATCTCTATATAAATATTTGAATAATCCTAATATAATAATATAATAATGGTCAACCAGTGTTTACTATTTAGAAAGCTCTCCAATTAAATTAAGTACCACGCCCATCTGATTTCAAGTAATTAATTTTCTGTTCCAAAATTTATCTACTATACATTTACCACATAAACACGCATTTTCCATTACAATTAGACTTCTCTAAAAAAGTGTCTATATTCCCATCTCCTATATTTTGAATAAATGTATACATTTCGCTCTGAAAGGTATGTGGCGTTGACAGTATGTAATTACGTTCGGGCTTGAAAAACATGACACATAATATCACAATATGTCAGTTTTGTGCTCCATATACTAAATAATGATGACTCTGTCATCTGACGATGTATGGGAGAGGTACATAACTAAAATTGAATCAATCAACGATCCTTTGTGACTTAATGACTGCGGAAATATTATAGAACCGGCGATTGTGTACATCAAACCCATTGTACCAGCTTATGTAAATACCCCGACGGTGAAATTCTATTTCCTCTGACATGAGGAAATTATTCCACAAATTATTACGGTGAAAAGTGGTCAAATAGAAAGTACTTTTTATTTGCTCACATATAATTAGAATAATTTGTAGAGTCAGAGTTCCAGATTATTGAGCGACATTTGCTTGTTCATTTCCACCTACACAGAAATTCTATTATATACAATAATTGTAAAATCAATGGGTAACTAGTGGTATATGACATCGTGCCTTGAGGCAAATTGCTGGAACTTTCCATATCGTTACGAAACATTCCAGAAAAACATTAAATGTTTTCAAATAGATTATTATAAATACTGTAACATTGCCTAATATTTATAATAATTATGTAAACTAAATTGCAAGGTTAAAATTATTTATTTCATCATTAAACTTTAGAACTTTAGCTAAAATTAAAATTAAAAACCGAATTGTTTTCGATTTCAAAAAAAAATATTTTGGAAAAAAAATGATTTTGTAATAAAAAGGTTTATTTCACAAGCATCTGTTTCGTCAACATAAGCAAAAAGTTTTTTGAATTATTTAAATCGGATGCTTAGTGCTCTCAAAAACAGCCATTTTTTGCACATTTAGCTTTCTATCTCCCAAATAGTTGGACTTGCCTTTGGCAAAAGCTAATCACCACTTCTCGCCAACATTACGAATTGAATGTTTTCTAAATTATTCCAATCGGGTGACCGGTTCTTGCAAAAACCGAGTTTCTATCTTTTGCACACTTTGCTTGTTAACGGCTTAACCGACCGTTCCCAAAAACTAATCACCTATAAACCCCATCAGTAGGAATCGATTGCTTTGTCAATCATTTAAATCGGTTGAGCGGTACTCCCGAAAACGTCGACGAAAAATTGTATCCACATATACACACACATACATCCATTTTTTCTGAAATATGCCAAAATGTTCAGAATCTCTATAAACGTTTACACCTGAGTGGAGTAAAAAGATCAATTTCAGTAAATAACAAAGTAAATTAAGTTGAAGGATGACATTTAATAAAAGGTAAAGTAATTAAAAAGTTATTCCAACTCTGCTGATAAATATTTCTGACGAAAAACTAGATCAAGGTAATTTACAGTGTTATCTCTATAAAAATGCACCAATAAAATTTATTTTTGCATTGGTTGAATAATAAAGCTATTATTTTATAGAATTCCTTCAAAATTGAAATAACCTTGTTTAGCCAATGGCCGTTTCCATTTACCCCGCCTTTGGAGTAAAAAGGAGCAGGTTACAAATTTTTAGAGCAAATATAAAAAATAATATAACCTAGAAAATGTTTTATAAATACCAATGAGTATATATAATAATTATACAAATGAGATCTTTCAGAGCACCGTGTTTGAGAAAAATATGATTTGCAAAAATAGAGTGCTACAATGCCAAAAAATGCATTTTCATATTAACATTTCAAAAAAGTTGATATTTTGAGTTTCTAGTAACTATGTAGTAGTATAAATAAAACTACGAATAAAACTACTTACTACAATTTAATCGTAATTAAATAATATTCACGTAAAACATCTTATTAAACGTAATTGAACATCATCTGTTAGAAACGTTTGACATTTGACGTACTAGTCACAGTCCATTGTTTTATTTAAATTACGCTTCTACAAAAATTTTCAAATTAAAAATGTAAAGTTTCTATGTAAAATATTCTCACTTTCCGACAATCTCTGAATTGGCACGAATTTTTCAAGACTGGCCAAATCGGTTTAGCCGTTTTCGAGTTTTACCGGATCATTTGAGCGAGAGCTCCATTTTTATATATAAGATAATTTCCAGAAAGTAACTTAACTAAAAAAATAATTTGGAATAATCTACCATATCAAAATTCCACTCATTCAAGTCCAATGTCTGTTTTTAAGTTTAAAGAGATTTTACGAAATAATATCCACATTTTTTTCAAAACTTCTTGGATTTTCAAACTCCTGATAGTGACGATGAAAGATCCTTTCGATTGGTTGAATAATAAAGCTATTATTTTATAGAATTCCTTCAAAATTGAAAAAACCTTGTTTATCCAATGGCTATCTCAATTTACTCCGCCTACGGGGTAAAAAGGATTAGCTTACAAATTTTAAGAAAACAACAATAAAACATATTTTCACAATGATGAATTACCTGGGATTTTTACTGAACGTAGTGTGATAGTTCTTTGTTTGATACGTGTTATTTGTTTTAATCTGAAAGTGATTGTTTTAATCTCAGATATATATGTATATATATATATATATAATATATATATATATATATATATATAATGATAGTTTTGTCGACGTTGATACATATTTGACACTAGATATCTCCCTTAATACTTCTTGTGTCAACAAAAGTAATTCTTCTCAACTCTTACATGACAGTTACAAAGTCATCATTAATTTCATGAAAAGTAATTGTATACAGTTTTAGAATCTTTCGTTCGTTATATTTTTTTCTGTTTCTCTTTCCCCTTTCGTTTCTCACACTCCTATCACTCCATCTCTACACTTGCTTTGTAACCTTGATTAGTGTTCACAATGCACCGCTATTAATAACATAAAATATAGGAGGGCAGTACGTGTTCTTTCAATTTCTCGTTGTTAATATAATAGTATATTATTATTTTACACAAATTTTGTGTTCAATCAATTTTTCATCATAATTAATTTTTTCTGTTGTTTTTCCTGGTTTGGTATGTATAATTTTCTCCTTTTTATATATTTATATTTATTATCAACTTTGTGTTTATAATATGTTTTTTAGATTACTGAATGATGACACACATCAAGTATCGAAACGTTTAATGGAATGAATAATTTTGTTATTTAATCTTTTTTTAATTCGACGATTGGGCTGCAAAAATATTACATATTATATATATATATATATATATATATATATATATATATATATATATATCTTTTTCTTATATGTCCTCAATTCTGCCGTATTTGTGTCACCATAAACTTCTCTCAGGAACACTCTCAATTCTCTGCGCCCTAAGCAAAAAATTTGTCGCAACCATTCCTCATGTGGTCTTTGAAAATGCGTGACTGTAAGCCACACCGTGGGCACATATCACGAGAACCACATACCCAGATATCCACATACCCACATCTACCTCCTACCTGGGCTAACATAAACGCAGCTCGCCACTCATAACTCACTTTGATCGATGACATCGTAGGTAGAGCCTAATGCTCCTCCGGCCTAATATGCGATATGAAGACAACTACTACGCACTTCCAGAGGAAGTCGATAGAATGTCAATTGGATATTATTAACTTATTATTAGATATAAATGAAACGAGCTTGAAACTTGCTAGACTGAAGTTTGAGATTGCGCTTATTAGAAAAATCCGAAATTTAAATCCAAAAATCCGACTTTTAAAATCCGAAATAAAAAAAACCTGCTCTTTTAGATTACTCTTCACGAAAAAAAAACTCGAACGTTAAGCGGTTAATAAAAACAATAGCAAACTGTTATTAAATTATTTTAGTTCAGATTGATTTTCTTTACTTCATAAAGGATAAGTTATTCTAATTGCAAATATATAATGATTTTTTGCATATTTTGGCATACCTTACAAAAAAATTATGTATGTGTGTGTGTGTTTGTATAGATACATTTTTGTTGCTGTTTTCTAGAGCACCAATTAACCGATTTGAATTTTCGAAAAAGTATTCGATTTCCATTGACGACGAGACGTGCTAATTAGTTCTTGACAGCGAAAGGTGCAATCTTTTGGGAAATACAGAGAAAAAAATACAAAAAAAAACAGTTTTTGAGAACACTGAGCACCCGATTTGAATGATTCAAAAAACAGTTTATTTATGTTGACTGAATGCAATGAAGTTACATTCTTGCAAAGGCAGGCCCAGCAATCAGCACGTCTTCTTATCAATATGAATCGAAGGTTTTTTGAATTATTTAAATCGGTTGATCGGTGTTCCCGAAATCGTCGACGAAAATTTGTTTTCCGCACACATACACATTCACACACACATACACACACACACACATACATCCATTTTTTCTAAGGTATGGCAAAATGTTCAGAAACCTTTGAAACGTAAAGATTTATAAAAACTTTCATTTTCGATTTTTTTGCAATTACTATAACTTGCCCTACGGGGAAGTTAAATATATGGTAGGGCGGGTCACAAATGTCCAATTTGACTTTGGGCAATGATATTGTGAAAACCTAATCAATTATAAGTTCTATTTTGTCAAATATCTCCCTTCCGTCTTTTTGTATTATAAACCAATATAAACCAATAGCAAAAAAGCGGAAGGGAGATATTTGACAACCTAATATAAGGAAATCATTGAGTACATAATTTATATCCACTAATAACATAAATTGATTTTGATATTAATTTTAATAATATCTACGCTTATTTATTAAGATATAAAACTTATTATAATATAATACTAAATTTGGGATATGATAGTCTTACTATTATCATAATATTATATTACACTATACTATTATATATCATAGATAATTTAACTATTATCTATTATACCGTGAGATACTTATGCCATCAATTTCTCTATCCATACAAATAATCATATCAAATACAAATATTTGCTAACTAACTTATTAATATATATATATATATATATATATATATATATATGTGTGTGTGTGTGTTTATTTATATATATATATATATATATGTGTGTGTGTTTTTATATATATATATATATATATATATATATATATATATATATATATGTATATACATATGTATATATATATACATATGTATCAGACATATCAGACACCCTACATACCTATTGAATATTAATGTGTTATCTTCTACCTTACACCTATGTATTATCTCTACCTATCTATTGCCTATACCGGGGATTGAACCCGGTTCCTCTGCGTGACAGTCACGCATCTTAACCACTAGTCTATTGATACCCCCACTGAAAATATATTATGGAACACACTGTTGTTTCTTTGGTTCATTAATTGAGCAATTAATTACCTAATACTAAGGTGACGCGACAACACACGAAAAAAGACGGTTGATTGTAGCGTTACGGTGGTTGAGTGGTTAAGGTCGTAGCCTGTCACGCGGCGGACCGGGTTCGATTCCCGGTAAGGTGAAAATAGTATGTAAGCGAAATTGTAGGCATAAGATAATAAATGTTAGGCGGTTTAGATATAAGTGTAAGGATTGAGCGTATACGGTGTGGTGGTAAAGGAACGTACGATATAGTATTATAAGTCGTATAACCAGGTAAAATGTAATGTTTAGGTATGGTTTTAGGTATAGGTGATACACATACGCGAAAAGAAATTTATGATATCATGGGTTTTATCGTATAACAATTGCGAATGTTATATAGATTTAATTTATAAATATTCTTTCGTCTATACAAATATTTAGTTTGCTGGTTAGTTTTTTTGACAAAGGCAGGGCAAAAGTGCAAGAAATGTCGATTTAGTTTTTGAATCAACAGAGCATCGGGTTTAAATGATTCAAAAAACATTTTACATTTATTTACTGAAGAAGAAGTGATTAAATTTTTGGGCAGGTCCAATAAAAAAAGTAAAATATTCTCTGTTAAAAATATTAAATATCGGTACGAAAAGTTCTAAATAAATTAATATTCTTGTAATTATTAAATGTGTTGGATTTTAAATATATGTATAATATAAATATAAATATATTGATATTTATTTTTTGTTAAATTGTATTTGCAATTCATTATAATGCATTTTCATAAAATAGATTATTTTTGTTAATACTGCTTCATTTTAACTTTTAAGTTTTGTCCAATAGTTTTGAAGATTTTAAATTGCAAGCTATTTTGTTATTTAATTATTTTGTATTTTTTGTCAAAACAAGAGTTTCTAGATACTTATTACCCTAATATAGATATCACACAGTTTTTGAGTTCACTTTCAGCAATTGTAACAAAAAGGGCTTTTTATTGCGATTTTCGTTTAACGCGTTTTCTCTATATAAAAGTGAATTTTTCGATTTACACGTTTTATTAGGGAACGTATTAAACATAGACCATTTAAAATAGGGGATATGTGTATTTATTTCAAGTGTACAGGTTAGTGGACTCTCAATAAATAATTTCAACTTTGCATTTCAGTTTATATAATTCTTAGAAATATGAGATAAGGTCCTTCAATGTAGAAGACAGAATGCCATGCACCATTGGTGTTTTAATCTATGTGGAGAGTATTTCCATAAATAAATTAGTAGTTTTAATTGAAAGTCAATAATTTGTAATTTAGCGATGATTTTATTAGACATTTTTTGTACACTTTTTTGTTTATGTATATAAAATCATGACATACTTAATCTAACTTGAAGCTAATTTGCTCCACTATGTATATCAACATTTCAAAGTTTTAGGTTTATGTGATGGCTACCAAAATACAGTTGAAGTTAAGGAGGTATTCTAGTGTAAAGCGATAAATTTTAGGTTTAGGCATTTTTAAAGTGTCGTAAAAGAAAGCAATGAATGTTTTTACTACCTATTTTTTAACACTTGTTTATAAATATTATTGAAATACAAAACAAAAATTAAAAACTAAAAAAGTTGAAAATTGTAAAAACTGGCAGCTGATAAAGTGGGTGATCTCAAAAAATTGGCACCTCAGTCTTGAAATGATTTCAGCCCTCCTAGCCAGCGGAAATGCAAAAAATAAAAAGACATTAATCTACAATGATGTTGCAATCGCCCGTACTAGCAATGAGTAAAAAAAAATTTTTTACAGATTGGCGACTGCTTTGATAAAAAAGTGATTTTTTACTGTTTTTTTGAGTTTCTCGAATTTTTTAAAAATAGTAAAAATTGGAATTTGACGATAATCATAGTTTGTGCTATAGATAGGTCTATTAACAAGACTCTCTGAACATTTCAATTGAATCGGTCGATCAAAACTCGAAAATCGTGTCAACAGTACTGAAAAAGTCTGTTCTGAGAAAAACGCATTTAATTTTTTGCGTGAAGCCAAACCAGTATGGAGACCGAGTCAGTAAAATGCCTATATCTCCGAAAATAATTCAAATTTACAAAAACCTTCTTGTAGCCATATTCTTAGATAGTCAAACTTTGAAAATATGAAAAAAAATCGATTTTTTCGAATTTCTACACTAGAATACCACCTTAAAAGTGTATAAATAAATACAAATGATGCAGATAAACATTTTCTGATTAATTCGAGAATTCTGTGAGTATTATCACATTTATCAGTTTCGTTCCCATATACCAAACATCATGAACATCAGGCTTTCTTCTCACCCTCTAATCTACCCACTAATGCCTGGGCGGCCTGTTACATAAAATCTTATGTCATGCAGCCTGCTAAACCGCGTCGACGTTTTTGCATAGTTTGCAAATTCGTCCGGAGGAGTCGTGATATTATCACGTTCCCTCTCTCGAATCTCGGTTACTGGTTTTTCGAACGGTCGCCTTTGCCCGCCTTTGCCCGCGGCGAAAAGGTGGCGATAACCGTGTTTATCTAGTTAAGACTAGGATACACGAAAATGGCCGGCTTGACACCTGAGCTTTCCTAGATTATTGCAATAAGCGCTTCTGACCGACTCCTAAAGCAGTTTTGTATCTTGATATAAATCAGGGTAGGACAACTTGGCAAACTATTATAGTGTTGCGATATCATTTGAACTATTGAACATAAAGAAAATTTTGGAAATAGTAATAATTTTATACGCCGTAGTACAATGATAACATTATAACAATTTTTTATATTTTTTTTTCAACTTTAATATAAATATTATTTATTTTGTATTAAGTTTTGTTAAGTATTCATTATTTTAATTTTTTTTTATTAAAGTTTTTGTTATTGATTTATTCATTTATTATTGCTTATTAATTTCCCGTAGTAATCGCAAAAAATTGAAAATGAATTTTTTTATATCTTTGCGTTTCAAAGAATTTCGAACATTTTGTATACTATAAAAAGGATGTATTGTATATTATGTATGTGTGTATGTGTGTGTGCGGATACAAATTTTTGTCGACGATTTCGGTAACACCGATGAATCGATTTGAATAATTCAAAAAACATTCGATTTGTATTGATAAGGAGACGTGCTGATTAGTTTTTGGCGAAGGCAGGTCTAGCCGTTCCGAAGATATGGGGCAAAATGTGCTAAAAATGGTAACTCAGTTTTTAAGAGTACGGAGCGTCCGATTTGTATTAACAAGATAAAGAACTGATCAAATTTTCATGAAGGCAGGTCTACCGGTTTCTGAGACCTAGTAAAAAAAGTAAAAAAAAATGCCATTTGGCGGTCAAAAATGATCATTAGATAAATGCACATCAAATTACCAGATATTTTAAAGAGATTTTTACAATAAGTATGCATTTTGTTTACATTTCTATGGGTTCCGTACCAATGATTATGCGTTAGACGGCGACGCGGCGGCGCTTACGCGCTTTGAGATTTTGTGTCTATGCAGTTAAAGCAGTACGATTGCTTTAAAAAAAGTTCAGAATTTCTAATTTTTTCTAAAATCTAATTTTTTCGAAGTAATTTTTTTTTCAAAATGTTAATCGCTTTTAAAAAAATAATAATTCTTGGTACGGGAAGTTCCAGCAATTTGCCTTAAGGCACGATGCCTTAATTGCCTTAAGGCAGAATTCCACTTACAGGTAGTTCACCTATTAATTTAAAAAAAAACGGGACAATCGGGGACAAAAGATCTAAATCCGGGACAAATATAGCTTTTAGAAAAACCCGGGACATAAGATGGAAATTTTCGAAATACTATGATCCATATTTTACACTATAAGATTCGTAACAAGCAATTACTTCAAGTGTTCATTTTCTTATAAAATTTCTAAGCAGCTTTCTACTTAATTTAGGATTTATGACAATAAATAAAGCTTTCGACTTAATTTAAGATTTATGACGAATAATAGGATTCAAATCATGTTGGTCAACTAATACAAAAACAATTAAAACTTCAGGAATACAATGATCAACGCTATGAGATTCACTTTCAGTAAATATTTCAGATGAACATTTCTTATGAAGTTAATGGGTTTTTATTTATCTTAGGATTTTTGATATTAAATAGATTAATATTTATTTTTCGTTGAATGTATTTGTTATTCATCATAAATTCATATTAAAATCTGACAAAAAATAATAATATTCAAATTATGTTGCCAGAATAAATTTGTTCACTAGTGTTCAAATTTCAATTAGTTTACACTAGAACTTTCGATCTTGCGGAGTGATCTTTCAAACACTTAATTTAGTGTTTTAATTTGATAATTATTATATGAATTATAATAAATATCTATATATAATATAAATTTGATATATATTACATGAACCAAGAATTATCAAATTATTTAACATTTCAAAGATTTTATAAAATAGTATATTTTTGTTGTTACTGCTTACTGCTTTATCTTAGTTTTTATGTTTTGTACAATTTTTTCAGAGATTTAAAATTGCAAGCTGTTTTGTAATTTTATTTGAACTGCTTTTGTTGTCAAAATGAAAATTTTCAGGTATTTACGTACCTTAGACACTTACCAGTTTTTTTAGTTCACCGTTCAATATAGAATCAAATAATTATCCAATGTGTGCACTTTGTGAGAAATTTTACTACGTTTTCATTGTGAAATAATATAGAAATTGTCAATATCAAGTATAAAGTATTTATACGATACGTAATTCTCAGTTAGTTTGTGCGATCAATATTTCTTAATTGTTCTATTTGTTGATGGAGTTATTT
>NW_020536999.1:52251278-52311204 GCF_003426905.1 Ctenocephalides felis | reverse complement strand
CCGGTAAAATAAATGAATTTGATTATTAAAATTTGAAGGAGACTTTTTTAGGCTTCATCTTTTTTGGAGGGTCAATCGATAACTCCAAGTTATGTGATTTAAATTCTTGAGATGAGCTTGGTTGACTGTTATCTATTTTAACTGTGTATGCTGGTTTTAGTCTGTCAACCGATATGTTCTTATCAGTACCATCCATAGAAATTTTGAACACTTTGTCTGAAATTCTTTCTATAATTTCATATGGTCCACTATATGGAGGCTCAAGTGGTTTTCTGATATGATCAGATCTTACAAATACATGAGTGCATGTATTTATGTCCTTAAGCACAAACATATTGGCTTTATTATGATGAGCTGTGGCTGTAGGTTTAATATCCCGCATTATTCTTCTGTGGTAGTCCAGAAATGCTTGTGGATCAGATGACAGTTCTTTAGTTGTGAAAAATTCGCCTGGTAGTCTTAATGTGGTTCCATAAACCATCTCAGCAGGAGATGCTTTAAGGTCTTCTTTGTATGAAGAACGTAAACCTAGTAAGACTACAGGTAATACTTCGATCCAAGGCTCAGGAGAGCACATTAAAGCTGCTTTCAGAGTTCTATGCCAGCGTTCAACCAGACCATTGGACTGAGGGTGATATGCCGTTGTCCGTATTTTCTTAGCACCTATTGCATCCATTAGTGATTTGAATATAGCTGATTCAAACTGGCATCCTTGGTCGGATGTTATCACACATGGTGTACCAAATCTTGATATCCAGTTTGAAAATAGGGCTTGGACAATCGTGTCTGCAGAAATGTCCTTTAGAGGAACAGCTTCTGGCCACCTTGTAAATCTGTCGATGATTGTTAGGCAATAAGGATATCCATTAATATTCGGTAATTTGATTATGTCAATGTGAATATGCGAAAATCTGTTTTCAGGAATAGGAATATGGATAGGAGTGAGGTGATTATGTTTATGAATTTTGGATTTTTGGCAAGGAATGCATTGACGTGCCCACATGGTGACGTCTTTACCAATCCCAGGCCACACATACCTTCTTCGCAACTCCCTTGAAGTAATCCTTATGCTTGGGTGTGCATTTCCATGTACAATGTCAAAAGCAATTCTGCGAAGACTTTGTGGAAGGTAGGGCTTCACACAATTATCTTGCCTGTTGCAATAAACTGGATACCCCCCTAATGTCAATTTTTGAAGATTAATAGAGGTGTTGCCGTTCAATATAGTTTGCATTTCAACGTCCTTACTCTGTTCTTGCGAAATTTCCTCTTCGGTTAGCTTTGATGGCATTTGAATGGCATTGATCCTGGACAACGCATCAGCAACAACGTTCTGATCACCCTTCACATATATAATATCAGTGGAAAACTGTGATATGTATTCTAGCTGCCGTCGCTGACGATCTGATGCTTTCTCCAGTTTTTGTTGAAATGCGTGTGTGATTGGCTTGTGGTCTGTCTTGATTATAAAGTGCCTTCCTTCTAATAGATATTCAAAATACTTTAAAGCCGCAAAGATGGCTAGTAGCTCGCGATCGTAAGTTGAATATCGCTGTTCAGTAGCTGTGAGCTTTCTGGAAAAGAAACCTATAGGGTGCCATGCACCATTTTCTTCCTGCTCCAGAGTTGCTCCAATGGCTGTTGTGGATGCATCTGTAATTAAATTAATATTTGCTATACTTGAAGGAAAATGAAGAAGAGTTGCATTTGCTAGAGCTTCCTTCAGCTTGCTAAATGCTGATAATGAATTGTCATTCCATTCAATTTAGTCTTGTCGTTTTTAACTGAGGACTTCACATACTCATAAAGAGGTGCTTGTATATTTGCTGCCTTGGGTATTGATTTACGATAATAGTTTACCATTCCCAAAAATCTTCTGAGTTCTATAACTGTCGAAGGTTTTGGATAATTAATAATTTTCTTTACTCGGTCTGGTGAAGGAGAATATCCTGCAGCACTCAGTTTGTAACCGAGGAAGTTAACTTCATCTTTTCCAAAGGCACATTTCTCTAAGTTTATTGTAAGAGAATATTCCTGTAGCCTCTCAAAAACCAATTGAAGATGACGACGGTGCTCATTCATATCAGTCGACATTACCAGGATGTCGTCTATATAAATGAAAACAAAATTAAAATCTTGGAATATGTGATTGATAAACCTCTGGAATGTCTGGGCAGCGTTTTTGAGTCCAAATGGCATACGTAGATACTCGAAGAGTCCCCATGGTGTGATAATTGCTGTCTTTTGTATATCCTCTTCATGCATGGGTACTTGGTGGTAAGCTTTTTCTAAATCTATTGTAGAAAATACTTCTTTTTGATGAAGATTATTGAATACATCTTGTATTAATGGTGGAGGATACCTGTCGGGCAGCGTGTTTGCGTTCAGCCTCCTGTAGTCTCCACACATTCTGAATGTGCCATTCTTTTTGGGAACCATGTGAATAGGGCTTGCCCATGGACTGTTGGAAGGCCTCAAAATGCCCCTATTCAGGAGATCTTGTATCTCGGACCTGGCTGCAACAGCCTTTTCTCCGAAGATCTTCCTGAATCTGGAAGCTAATGGTGGACCTGTTGTGGTTATCCTGTGGGCAAAAAGAGATGATTTATTATTGGTGGTTACCTGTGGCTTTGTTATTGCGATGTATTGTGCCAGTAAATCCTTGAAGGGCTCTGCCGGGTTGACAGTGGAGATGTTAACTTGCTGTGCCTTGAGTACCTTTCCATCAGAGGTAAGGCCTGTAGTCGAATCAATCAATCTTCTACCCTTCAAGTCTATTAATAAATTGTAGTTGCTTAGGAAATCAGCTCCTATTATGGCTGTGGCTACATCGGCAACAACAAACTGCCAGCTAAAGCTTCTGCGTAAAGATAAATCCAGCTCCAGAGTTCTCTTTCCATACGTGGATATTCTGCTAGAGTTTGCTGCAAATAGAACTAACTCTTCCTTAGGATGACCATCGGCAAACTTCTGAGCTGGTAAAATGGATATAACTGATCCTGAATCTATAAGAAATTGGATTGCCGTCTTTCTGTCTGATATATGAAGACGGAGCTCAGAGCAGACAGAATTTACTTCACCGTCATGGCAAGCTCCACTTAATGACGGTGAAGTAAGTTTTTTGACTGGTTTAGAGATTTAAGGAGGCAGGGCTCTTCACACTTTGTGGCCTTCTCCCCATATCTGTAATGATAGTAGCAAACCGATCCACGTGAAGGTGTCCTGGACCTATGTCGAGAACCACTTCTAGAACTTGACTGATTGAGTTGTTCACTTCTTGATCTTGACTGGTTGAGTTGTGATTCTTGCTGATCATTTCTCTGTCTTTCAGTGTTCAACATTGCCTTTAGTTCCTTGATTTCCTGGACGCATGACATAAGAAGAGTTTCGTGGCGGTCCAGTCTCTGTTCTACTGAAGACTTGTGTGTTGTGGACATCACATGTGATGTGGGGCTACAGTGATCGACTAAAATATCGGCAACTTCCGCCAGGGCTTCCGGACCAAGATGGCGAGAAACTATTAATTGTGGCCGAATATGGTGTGGCAGGCGTTCTGACCACAATTTAATTATGATGTCTTCACTGACCTCTCCCTTAGCCAAATTCATCATTTCTCGTAGGAGCTGTGATGGTTTCTTCTCTCCTAGAGTTAAGTTTTTTAATAGCTTGTCAATTTGCTTACCTCTAGATTCAGACATTCTGCTTAATATAGTGTTTTTGATATATTCGTATTTGCCTGTCATTGGTGGATTACGGAGGACATCCTGGATGAGGCGCAGTGTCTCAAAGTCTAGGGCTTTGAGTACTGCTGTGTACTTAGTATCGTCACTCCTGATCCTAGCAGACTGAAACTCATGTTCAATAACTAAAAACCATAGGTCTGGAGAATCTCCATTGAATGGAGTGAGACGGTGATTATTAAATGCTGCTATATTGTATTGATCAGCATAACTGTCATGTTCATGTTCAGAAACACGAGGACTGCTCGTGTTAAAGATCGCCTCGTGATCCAGATCGATCAGAGATCTGTTGAGCACTGTTTCGTCATTGATGGACGTAGATCGAGTCGACATGTTGATAAAAATTGGTATAATTTACCTTTATTAATGTACTTGTATTTGACAAGTGTTTTTCTTTCTCCGTCTGACGTCACCAATTATGGGTACTAAGACGTTGAGAATGTCTCTTGCTTAATGATTTCACTTACACGTTCGGAGTCACCAATTATGGCGCTGGTGGGCCATATATTATTAATTAATTAATTATTGAATGAAATCGCAATAATTTTATTTCAACTCGATAATGACTGTTTATTAATGTCTCAATTGATAAAGATGTTGATATTACATTAAATCAAATCTAAATTTCGATCACGAGAAAACGCTCGTTGGCAAAAAACTCGATACAATATTTTCGATCGTTTTAAAAAGCGCGACAATAATATTCGATCGTATAAAAACAATCAGATCGTTATAGCTTGCTTGATGCCAGATCCGAATCAACGTAGCCCAATATAATTTAGTTTTATCATCAATTGACGTTATTCAACTGACATCTGTCATATGGTGTTCATTCCGCCATTGTCATCAATTGACGTCCTTCAACTTCATATGGTGTTCATTCCGCCATATATATATATATATATATATATATATATATATGTGTGTGTGTTTATATATATATATATATATATATATATATATATATATATATATGTATATACATATGTATATATATATACATATGTATCAGACATATCAGACACCCTACATACCTATTGAATATTAATGTGTTATATTTCTACCTTACACCTATGTATTATCTCTACCTATCTATTGCCTATACCGGGGATTGAACCCGGTTCCTCTGCGTGACAGTCACGCATCTTAACCACTAGTCTATTGATACCCCCACTGAAAATATATTATGGAACACACTGTTGTTTCTTTGGTTCATTAATTGAGCAATTAATTACCTAATACTAAGGTGACGCGACAACACACGAAAAAAGACGGTTGATTGTAGCGTTACGGTGGTTGAGTGGTTAAGGTCGTAGCCTGTCACGCGGCGGACCGGGGTTCGATTCCCGGTAAAGGTGAAAATAGTATGTAAGCGAAATTGTAGGCGTAAGATAATAAATGTTAGGCGGTTTAGATATAAGTGTAAGGATTGAGCGTATACGGTGTGGTGGTAAAGGAACGTACGATATAGTAGTTATAAGTCGTATAACCAGGTAAAATGTAATGTTTAGGTATGGTTTAGGTATGGTTTAGATATGGTTTAGGTATAGGTGATACACATACGCGAAAAGAAATTTATGATATCATGGGTTTTATCGTATAACAATTGCGAATGTTATATAGATTTAATTTATAAATATTCTTTCGTCTATACAAATATTTAGTTTGCTGGTTAGTTTTTTGACAAAGGCAGGGCAAAAGTGCAAGAAATGTCGATTTAGTTTTTGAATCAACAGAGCATCGGGTTTAAATGATTCAAAAAACATTTTACATTTATTTACTGAAGGAAGAAGTGATTAAATTTTTGGGCAGGTCCAATAAAAAAAGTAAAATATTCTCTGTTAAAAATATTAAATATCGGTACGAAAAGTTCTAAATAAATTAATATTCTTGTAAATTATTAAATGTGTTGGATTTTAAATATATGTATAATATAAATATAAATATATTGATATTTATTTTTTGTTAAATTGTATTTGCAATTCATTATAATGCATTTTCATAAAATTGATTATTTTTGTTAATACTGCTTCATTTTAACTTTTAAGTTTTGTCCAATAGTTTTGAAGATTTTAAATTGCAAGCTATTTTGTTATTTAATTATTTTGTATTTTTTGTCAAAACAAGAGTTTCTAGATACTTAATTACCCTAATATAGATATTCACCAGTTTTTGAGTTCACTTTCAGCAATTGTAACAAAAAGGGCTTTTTATTGCGATTTTCGTTTAACGCGTTTTCTCTATATAAAAGTGAATTTTTCGATTTACACGTTTTATTAGGGAACGTATGACCATTTAAAATAGGGGATATGTGTATTTATTTCAAGTGTACAGGTTAGTGGACTCTCAATAAATAATTTCAACTTTGCATTTCAGTTTATATAATTCTTAGAAATATGAGATAAGGTCCTTCAATGTAGAAGACAGAATGCCATGCACCATTGGTGTTTTAATCTATGTGGAGAGTATTTCCATAAATAATTTAGTAGTTTTAATTGAAAGTCAATACTTTGTAATTTAGCGATGATTTTATTAGACATTTTTTGTACACTTTTTTGTTTATGTATATAAAATCATGACATACTTAATCTAACTTGAAGCTAATTTGCTCCACTATGTATATCAACATTTCAAAGTTTTAGGTTTATGTGATGGCTACCAAAATACAGTTGAAGTTAAGGGGGTATTCTAGTGTAAAGCGATAAATTTTAGGTCATTTTTAAAGTGTCGTAAAAGAAAGCAATGAATGTTTTTACTATCTATTTTTTAACACTTGTTTATAAATAATATTGAAATACAAAACAAAAATTAAAAACTAAAAAAGTTGAAAATTGTAAAAACTGGCAGCTGATGAAGTGGGTGGTCTCAAAAAATTGGCACCTCAGTCTTGACATGATTTCAGCCCTCCTAGCCAGCGGAAATGCAAAAAATAAAAAGACATTAATCTACAATGATGTTGCAATCGCCCGTACTAGCGATGAGTAGAAAAAAAATTTTTACAGATTGGCGGCTGTTTGATAAAAAAGTCATTTTTTACTGTTTTTTTGAGTTTGTCGAATTTTTTAAAAATAGTAAAAATTAGAATTTGGCGATAATCATAATTAGTGCTATAGATAGGTCTATAAACAAGACTCTCTGAACATTTCAATTGAATCGGTCGATTAAAGCTCGAGGAATCGTGTCAACCGTACTGAAAAAGTCTATTCTGTATTCAGTATGGAGACCGAGTCAGTAAAATGCCTATATCTCCAAAAATAATTTAAATTTTCAAAAACCTTCTTGTACCCATATTCTTATATAGTCAAACTTTGAAAATATGAAAAAAAAATTGATTTTTTTGAATTTCTACACTAGAATACCCCCTTAAAAGTGTATAAATAAATACAAATGATGCAGATAAACATTTTCTGATTTATTCGAGAATTTAGTGAATATTATCACATTTATCAGTTTTGTTCCCTATATACCAAACATGATGAACATTAAGCTTTCTTCCATCCCTCTAATCCATCCCACTAACGCCTGGGCGGCCTGTTACATAAAATCTTATGTCATGCAGCCTGCTAAACCGCGTCGACGTTTTTGCATAGTTAGCAAATTCGTCCGGAGGAGTCGTGATATTATCACGTCTCCACCCTCGAATCTCGGTTACTGGTTTTTCGAACGGTCGCCTTTGCCCGCCTTTGCCCGCGGCGAAAAGGTGGCGATAACCGAGTTTATCTAGTTAAGACTAGGATACACGAAAATGGCCGGCTTGACACCTGAGCTTTCCTAGATTATTGCAATAAGCGCTTCTGACCGACTCCTAAAGCAGTTTTGTATCTTGATATAAATCAGGGTAGGACAACTTGGCAACACTATTATAGTGTTGCGATATCATTTGAACTACTGAACATAAAGAAAATTTTGGAAATAGTAATTATTTTGTACGCCGTAGTACAATGATAACATTATAACAAGGATAATGCCAATTTTTTATATATATTTTTTAATTTTAATATAAATATTATTTATTTTTCATTAGGTTTTATTAAGTATTCAGTATTTTAATTTATTATTATTCATTTTATTCAAGTTTTTATTATTGGTTTCTTCCCATAGGGCAAGTTATAGTAATCGCAAAAAAATCGAAAATATTTTTTTCACGTTTCAAAGGTTTTTGAACATTTTGGCATACCTTAAAAAAATGGATGTATATACACTTACCGGTATGTGTGTATGTGTGTGCGAATACAAATTTTTGTCGACGATTTCGGGAACACGAATGAAGCGATTTGAATAATCCAAAAAACATTCGATTTGTGAGACGTGCTGATTGGTTTTTGGCAAAAGCAGGTCTAGCCGTTCCGAAGATATGGGGCAAAATGTGCTAAAAATGGTAACTCAGTTTTTAAGAGTACGGAGCGTCCGATTTGTATTAACAAGATAAAGAACTGATCAAATTTTCATGAAGGCAGGTCTACCGGTTTCTGAGACCTAGTAAAAAAAGTAAAAAAAAATGCCATTTGGCGGTCAAAAATGATCATTAGATAAATGCACATCAAATTACCAGATATTTTAAAGAGATTTTTACAATAAGTATGCATTTTGTTTACATTTCTATGGGTTCCGTACCAATGATTATGCGTTAGACGGCGACGCGGCGCTTACGCGCTTTGAGATTTTGTGTCTATGCAGTTAAAGCAGTACGATTGCTTTAAAAAAAGTTCAGAATTTCTAATTTTTTCTAAAATCTAATTTTTTCGAAGTAATTTTTTTTTCAAAAATGTTAATCGCTTTTAAAAAAATAATAATTCTTGGTACGGGAAGTTCCAGCAATTTGCCTTAAGGCACGATGCCTTAATTGCCTTAAGGCAGAATTCCACTTACAGGTAGTTCACCTATTAATTTTAAAAAAAAACGGGACAATCGGGGACAAAAGATCTAAATCCGGGACAAATATAGCTTTTAGAAAAACCCGGGACATAAGATGGAAATTTTCGAAATACTATGATCCATATTTTACACTATAAGATTCGTAACAAGCAATTACTTCAAGTGTTCATTTTCTTATAAAATTTCTAAGCAGCTTTCTACTTAATTTAGGATTTATGACCAATAAATAAAGCTTTCGACTTAATTTAAGATTTATGACGAATAATAGGATTCAAATCATGTTGGTCAACTAATACAAAAACAATTAAAACTTCAGGAATACAATGATCAACGCTATGAGATTCACTTTCAGTAAATATTTCAGATGAACATTTCTTATGAAGTTAATGGGTTTTTATTTATCTTAGGATTTTTGATATTAAATAGATTAATATTTATTTTTCGTTGAATGTATTTGTTATTCATCATAAATTCATATTAAAATCTGACAAAAAATAATAATATTCAAATTATGTTGCCAGAATAAATTTGTTCACTAGTGTTCAAATTTCAATTAGTTTACACTAGAACTTTCGATCTTTGCGGAGTGATCTTTCAAACACTTAATTTAGTGTTTTAATTTGATAATTATTATATGAATTATAATAAATATCTATAAATATAATATAAATTTGATATATATTACATGAACCAAGAATTATCAAATTATTTAACATTTCAAAGATTTTATAAAATAGTATATTTTTGTTGTTACTGCTTTATCTTAGTTTTTATGTTTTGTACAATTTTCTTCAGAGATTTAAAATTGCAAGCTGTTTTGTAATTTTATTTGAACTGCTTTTGTTGTCAAAATGAAAATTTTCAGGTATTTACGTACCTTAGACACTTACCAGTTTTTTAGTTCACCGTTCAATATAGAATCAAATAATTATCCAATGTGTGCACTTTGTGAGAAATTTTACTACGTTTTCATTGTGAAATTAATATAGAAATTGTCAATATCAAGTATAAAGTATTTATACGATACGTAATTCTCAGTTAGTTTTTGTGCGATCAATATTTCTGTAATTGTTCTATTTGTTGATGGAGTTATTTAACTTTAAATGTATTTTCCTGCTCACTACAAAATATTTCCGTTACTACTTGTAATTTTGCACTTTATGCGTATATATAAACATTATTATCATGTTTTTTGTTTAATTATTTGTAGCCATTATAAATATTAACATCTTACCATATTTAGATTCAGGTGATTTAGATTCAGTTGCTATTCGTGAATTTAGATCTGTTTTTAATGATTAAATATAGTAAAAAGTATTTTATTTTATCCAGCCAGCGGTGGCGTAATCGATATGGACATAGTCAAGTCCAAACTAGTCCCGCGATCGACTTCGGCCAAGATCGACATTAGGCCGCCTGATTCTCAATTGAGATTATTTTTATCTCAAATATAATCTGCAAATATAATCATATAAGTTGAAAAAATACTATTGAGTACAAGTTTTTAAACAACTGGATGGGATAATTGATCGTTGTCTACCAACAACATGCTTATCGTTACACATTCAGTTTTTTATCAATTGGATACACTCCACTATCGAAGATATACTACAATATTTTTACTATTTGAGCATGTGTTAAATTTTAAAGTCAAAGAAGTATTTACAAAAAAGTGTTATAAATTAGTTCGTTCACAAATAAATTGGAAAATCTCACAAAAATACGCACATCAATTGTGTTTTCGATTTTCAACTAATTTCTCATCCAGGATCTCTCCCCTAATTCGGTTTGTTACAGTAACCGCAAATAAATCCAGGACGAGGGTGCATAAATGTTCCCATCTTGTTAATCCTGAATCGGTCGGTTGCGTTAATTAGGATAAAAAAAACTTGCAACGCCACAGTTACATTTATATATTTATTTGATTATTTATTCATTTAAATGAAAATATTATAAATACTTGATATGATTTAACATTTGAATCAACATTTCATAAATATTTGGAAATTCAACATTTATTTTTATTATTTTATTTTTAAAAATGTACTCTTTGAAATTTACACAAGTATTTCATTTTTTTATACTGAAAATGTGTACCTAACATATTATAAAGAACTTTTCTGAGGAGTAATAAAAAGACATTAACGCAGTCCCATTTCTGTTTTTAAGTACTGACACTAGTCTTATTAAAGTATTATATAATAATTTATTACTTTAATGTGCTCCTCTGATGTAAAGTCCAGTAACGTTGCCTACATTGCAATAATCCGCTTTTGTTCGTTACCACATCATTAAAATTCATCCCCTGATTTCATACCCAACTCATATTCTTAATATTTTATAATACATATATACTTACATACAGAGGAAGCAAAAGTTCATATATAAAACTTTTATAATCATTAATATAATATAGCTAATTGGGTTTAATTTTATTCTTAACATTTCTTGTTTATAAAATAAAAACTAGATATAGTTATGAAATAATCGTTCATGATAACTTTCTTTTGACTTTTTTGTTAATAAAATTTAACGACTATTAACATTTGAACTGACTGAATAAACACACACACATAAATATATATTTATATATAATATTATAACTAGTGGCGCAAGGCATCGTGCAATAAGATAAATTCCTGGAACTTCCCGTACCGAGACAGTAAACTTATTCAACTTGTCACAAAGTGTGTACACCTTATTAAAATTTCTATGAAAATTTTATAAATTGATGTGCATATGTCTAATGATCATTTTTGACCGCCAAATGACATTATTTTCACTTTTTTATTAAATCTCCATAACCACTGGACCCGCTTTTCCAAAAATTCACATTTGTTTAGTCAACACAAATAAAACTTTTTTTGATATTTTTAAATCGGACGCTCCGTTCTCTCCAAAACTGAATTTCTATTTTTTGTCCTTTTTGCCCCATATCCTCGAACCGGCTAAACCTGCCTTTGCCCAGAACTAATCACCAGGTCTCCTTATCAATACGAATCGAATGTTTTTTGAATCATTTAAATCGGTTTATCCATGTTCTCAAAATCGACGACAAAAATTTGTATCTGTAAATGTTCAGAAACCACTGAAACGTAAAGATAGAAAAAAAAAGATTTTTGTTTTTTTGATTACTATAACTTACCCTATGGTTAGTTAACAATATAGTGTATAAAAATAGTTGTGCATGGCATCGTGCCTCAAGGCAAATTGCTTGAACTTCCCGTACCGTAACAAAATATTTGAGGAATATTAAATGTTTTAAATAGATCATTATAAATACTGTTATACTGTCTAAAATTTATTTATAAGAATTAAATCAACTGAATTGCAAAGTAAAAATTATTTGCTGAAAATATATAAGTGAGCTTTAAAACTTTATCCAGAATTAAAATTAAAATCTGAATTATTTAACATATACAAAAAAAAAATTAAAAAAAGGAAAAACAGTTTGGAATATTTTTTTCCAGAAGCAATTATTTTGTCAAAACAAGCAGAAAGTTTTATGAATCATTCAAATCGGATGCTTAGTTCTCTCAAAAACTTACTTTTTGCATAACTAGCTCGGTATCTCCAAAACGGCTAGACCTTCTTTTGCCAAAAACTAAACACAACTTCTCCCAATAATTACAAATTGAATGTTTTTTCGATCAATGAAATCGGGTACTCCTTTCTCTCAAAAACTCGATTTCTATTTTCTGCTCTCTTTGCTCCGTATCTCCGCAATGGCTAGAGCTGCCTTTGCCAAAAACTAATCAGCACATCCCCCTGTCAATACGAATCGAATGTTTTTTGAACTATTCAAATCGATTGATCCATGTGCCCGAAAACGTAGATGAAAAATTGTATCCATAAATACATACACACACTCATACACACATCCATTTTTTTTGAGGTATGCCACAATGCTTAGAAACTTCGGAAACGTCAAGATATGCAAAAATTTTCATTATAGACTTTTGGCCCATTACTATAAATTACACTCGGAAAGTTAATAATATAATAATTAATAATTTTTAAAAAGAATCATTTGAATTTTCTAAAAATTATAATCATTATTTGCTTATTTAAATAATCTAACAATCTGAAAACTCTTGTATCGGTAGTACTGATTATTGTATTAAATACATATTGAGATATTAGGCCGTGTCCAAATTTCAAATTTATATTTTCACAACTTTAAATTTTAATTGTTAAATCCTGGAATGAAAATAATATACATAAAATTATTTTAGAAATGTTTATTATTTATAATTTTTAGTAATAATCTTGTCATGTAATAATAGAAGCTAAGTTCAAAATAAATCCTGCTTTTGCCAACAAAACTTTATCAAAGCTGCAAAATTTATAATTTGTTAACTGTAGTTTATATCTTTCATGATATAATTAATGTTACAAACTCAAGTTTTATAAACATAGTGGTTATTACCACTCTGATTTTATTCAATTTTACTACTTCTATTACTCAATGTGTAAAATTTATGGAGTTCGCATTTCATGACCATAATTTGCAAGAATTACGATTTGATTTTATTAACTCCTTGGTCGAATTAAGCTGAGTTGCGGATTGAAACGAACATAAAAATGATATATACAATTCGAGCATTGAAAATGTGCATATAGAAATGGATAAAAAGTTAAAACTAGATTTATAGAGACAGTAAAAATTGCCCTGATCTGCATATGAGTGCAAATTAAATTACACAAGAGGAACGATCGAACGAAATACAATTTGGCACTCGATTGGAATATATTCAATGGTTGAAAATGACATGGAATCTATTCGAAAGTGAATAGAATATCTATAAGAATTTTTTTTTGGATTTAGATTTTTAAGTAATGAAAACAGTAATATCACAGTTTCTTTTCTATGAAAACGGTAAAGGATCAACTCTATTCATGTCTAAACAACAAAAGGTAATATGAAACCTATATAAAGCAAATTTAATAAACAAACTAGTAGAGCGCATGGCATCGTGCCTTAAGGCAAATTGCTGGTACTTCCCGTATCAAAATTTTTTTTTTTTTTTCAAAAAATAAACATTTTTGAAAAAAATTACTATGAAAAAAAGTAGATTTTTGAGAAATTATACATTTTTGAGTTTGAACCGTGTTTCCAAAATCTTTAAATCGATAAAAATTTGTATCCGCACACACATAAACGCATACTCACATACACACATACATCCATCTTTTAATGTATGTCAAAATATTCAAAAACCGCTGAGACGTAAAGATATACAAAAATTTTCATTTTCGATTTTTTTGCAATTACTATAACTTACCCTAAGAGAGGTTAATAATTTATAAGGTAATATAAAATTTATACTGCTAATTATAATGTTAGCTTATAAATAATTCAAATAACGAAAATCATTAGTATTGTTAGTATTTTGCAGCCATTTAGATGCTTGTTTTTATAATAAATAACAAACTTATGGCATAAAATATTAACTTTAAGATAGTCTGCAGTTCAACCAAAGTTTCTTGTGGAAATAACATGGGTAAAATTCCATTAGTTTTTTTAGAATTTTATAACTTAGCGACAAGTGAATCAAAATTTTAAGAATAACATTGTATTTGCGATCATAAATAGTAAAATTATAAGAAAAATTTAATATATTGTATAAAATAAGTACTTAGGAAAAATCGTAAAGTTCATATTGAAAGCTAAAACTTTCAGAGAGTTAAAATAAGACATTAAACCTGTTTGCTACCTGGCCGTTCCAAGTTACTCTGTCTATGGGGTAAAAAGGTCTAGATAAAAAAAAATTTTAAAAGGCAACAAAAAAGCACATTTATACAATGATCGTCTCGTGCGTTGATTCATAGATAAGGGTTAAATGTTGAAAAACCGCTCAGGGAAGGTCCCAGGAGGTGAACCACAGGTAGGGGTGGATTGGTCTTCCAAAGTTAGTGGGGGGTCGGTCATAGACGCGATTGGGGTACTTTGGGTCATTGCGCGGGACATCAGAATTCATTTCAGAGGTATATTTTTTCAGTATCTTGTTTTGATCCCTAGTATCCGAAAATCATGTGTGCCTAAGCGACTTTTTTTGACCCATACAAATCGACCCACTCTATTAATATGTATATATATAAATACATATTATATCTAGTATCTATCTATATTTAGATATTTGAAATGAATCAAATCAGTAAATTGATATCAAAGAAGCGACGTTTCCCGGTTCGGTAAATATAATGCGTTGTTGACACGAATCACATTGATGAACTTCCACTACATGAAGCAATGTTTACGAATCACATCCGTTGCTCGTTCTGTTCCTCATTTAAACAAATAAATGTCAAATCATACAAATATTATCTTGTTCAACAACTACAGCTATTTTGACAATATAGCTACATATTTGCTTACTACGCTTATATTTTCGTATTTTCTGATACTATTCTTAGAAAACAATATGTATGATTTGTTTCAAATGAAAAAACATAATGAATATTTCATTGAGTTTTGATTCATTTGCAAAACAGTTATGTGTCTAGATTTGCATTATTTATATGTGGATAGTGTTCGTAAGAAAATCGTTCATTTAGATCGGTGAATCCACCCAAGTTTCTTGGTTCTTCCTCCTAAGTAAATACTTATTTTATAAAAGTATAAAATTGTTGTTGTTGATTTTTATTTATAATCATTATTCTCAAAATTTTCATTCACTTGTAGCTAAGCTATAGGTAACATTCTACAAAACACATGAACTTTTATCAATGTTATTTTCATATAAAACTCTGATTAGGGTAGGGATTATCTTAAAATCAATAATAAGATCTAAAACTTTTTTAACAATTTGGAAGCATGTGATCTTCTGGAAGCAAAGGAATTTGGAAATATTTATATTAAGAACCACTCTAATATATATGGTGAGGAAAGCATAATCTTTTTCACCATTTCCCACCTTTGTCTACAGATTTATTAACTTCCCGTAGGGCAAGTTATAGTAATCGCAAAAAAATCGAAAATGAAAATGTTTATATATCTTTACGTTTCAAAGGTTTCTGAACATTTTGGCATACCTTAGAAAAAGTGGATGTATGTGTGTGTGTGTGTGTGTGTGTGTGTGTGTGTGTGTGTATGTATGTATGTATGTGCGTGTGTGTATGTATGTGCGGATACAAATTTTCGTCGACGATTTTGGGAACACGGATCAACCGATTTGAATAATTCAATAAACATTCGATTTGTATTGATAAGGAGACGTGCTGATTAGTTTTTGGCAAAGGCAGGTCTCGCCGTTCCGAAGATACGGGGCAAAAAGTGCCGAAAACGGTAACTCAGTTTTTAAGAGAACGGAGCGTCCGATTTGAATAATTCAAAAAACATTTCACTTGTATTGACAAGATGAAGAATCGATAAAATTTTCATGACGGTAGGTCTAGCGGTTTCGGAGATATGGAGGAAAAAGTAAAAAAATGAGCCATTTGGCGGTCAAAAATGATCATTAGACATATGCACATCAAATTATCAGATATTTTATAGAGATTTTAACAATAAGTATACATTTTGTTAACATTTCTATGAGTTCCGTACCAATGCTTATGCGTAAGACAGCGACGCGGCGCTTACGCGCTTTATATTTTGTCCCTAAGCAGTACGATTGCTTTGAAAAAAAGTTTAGATCTTCTACAATATGTCAAAATAAAGAAAAAAAAAATTTTTCAAAAAAAAAAAATTAAAAAAAAAATTTTTTTTCAAAAAAAAATTTTTTTTTTCAAAAAAAAGTTATTTTTTGTCCAATTTATAGTTTCTCAAAAATCTTATTCTTTCAAAGTAATTTTTTTTCAAAAATGTTAATTGTTTTTAAAAAAATAATAATGTTTGGTACGGGAAGTTCCAGCAATTTGCCTTAAGGCACGATGCCTTAATTGCCTTAAGACAGAATTCCACTTACAGCTAGTTTCATTTTTCAACCTTCTGGTTTCTTACCTTGTTATTTACGATATTTCAGTACGTTCTCCGAGAACATGAACTCACAAATTATCAGAATATTAAATGAATTGTTTTATAGTTATTTAAAAGAGGATTTTATCGAAAACTGATCAACGCAATCTCCAACCGAAACATTCAATTAGTTTATAAATTTCCAAATTGATTCAAGATTTTTGGCGAAAACGTGAACAAAAAAACTATGCACTTCATTGAAATTACGAAGAAACTGCTCAGCTGATCACCGTAACTAAAAGAATAAACTCAACACTTTATCAAATTTTATCAAATCGCCTTTAATTATTTTTAAATCTTTGCAATCATTTCTGAAACAACGACGGAAGGTGGTACCCAAACTTTTCCAGATTTGGTAGTAAATGATACAAAATTTTGAGTTGAATTGCATTAATTACTATTGAATACTATCAACTATTACTGTCAATTGATTCTTAGAAATCGACAAAAGCTCAAATTTTGGGTCACGCACAGACTGCCAACTTTTGGTCATAAGTTATTTAGAATGTTCAGACTTTAAATCATCAATTTAAATGCTTAAAGGCTTTTAAATATTTTCAGAACTTATCAGTGGATTTTTAAAAAAACGATAAAAACTCAAATTTTGGGCACACACTTTTTTAAATTTGGTTATAAATGGTTAATAATCTTGAGTTGAGTTCCATCAATTGGCTATTAAATATTTTCAAATCCTGGCAGTTGTTTCTTAGAAATCGACAAATGCTCAAATTTGTGGTCACATAAACACACTTCTTCAAACTTGATCATAAATGATTAAGGAATTTGAGTTGAGTTGCATCAATTACAGTTGTTTCCTGGAAATCGACGAACGGTCAAATTTTGGGTCACCAACACACACTTTGCCAAATTTGGTTATAAATGATTTAGAATGTTCAGTTGAGTTGCATCAATTAGCTATTAGATATTCTCAAATTCTTACAGTTGTTTCTAAGAAATCGACAAAAGCTCAAATTTTGAGTCACATACACAAACTTTTTCAAATTTGATCACAAATAAAGTTAAGATACAGTTGTTTCCTTGAATTCGACGAAAGGTCGAATTTTGGATTCACACACGCACACTTTTCGAAATTTGATCATAAATAGTTTACAATGTTGAGTTGATTTGAGCATCAATTGGTCTTTAAACATTTTTAAATCCTTACAGTTGTTTCCTAAATATCGACAAGATCAAATTTTGGGTCATTTCTGAGATGGAATGTGAAATTTTGGGTCACATACACACACACACACTTTTCAAAATTTGGTCGTAAATGATTCAGAAAGACTTGAAACGTTGACAAATAATAAAACGGGATTTTTATTAGAACCTTAACAATGTTAATAAAATAGCAATACATAAATGCAAATATTACCAATTTTTAACCTGCATTATTCTTGATACTATCAAAAATGCACGCCTTAGAAAATTTAAATAGATAGATAAGAACATGTAGCTTTCTTTTAAAATATTTCTTTTATATTGCACTAAAAGAACTCATTTAAAATTCTGCTACCTTGTCCAGCAATCACTACCCGATGATGGATGGTTTTGCTGAAAGAACGAAGTGCCTGTCCATGATTACATCTTGATGTCTTCACCAGTGCGAACATTTTACCTTCTGGTTTCCCTTTTTTTTGCCATTTCTATTGTGGACTAATGTGATGGCGTTATCGTGACATAATTAATCTAACATAACATTGTTCGAGACACTTTGACAATGTTTTAATTGAAGTATCGCGTTCTATTAGGTGTATAATTTTGCCAGGCGTGTTGCTACATGTAAATCTGCCATTAAATGAGTAATTTATGCAGAAACGTTATCATTAGTCGACGTGTAATAAATGACTATTAATAAAGATATTTGGAATACAAGTCGTGAACGGAATTCTAATGTTTTTTGCGTGTAATTGGGTGTAATTTTTATAACTGGAGTATTTTCTGCAATCGGGTAGAAGTGGAAATTTGCATACTTCTGCCTAGATGTACAGAACAATTATAAGCTTTTAAGTTTAGTTTTGAAAATGATACATATAAAATCTAGGTAGAATACGAGTAAATATAATTTAGGGCAATTTGTAATAATTTTAGACCACCATATGTCATTTTTTAAAAAAACATTTTTAACTAATTTCCGAAACCGCTGAATCTACCTTCTCAATGATTTAATTCGAAATATAGTATTTTTAATTTAAAAAATATATCCTTATTTACTTTCTAGAGGCTGCAAATTATTGAAACTTCACGTTTTGAAAATGAGGTATATAGAATGTGAGATAATTTGAAGTATGTAACATATCAATAATAATTAATTACTCAAATAAATTACATTTTACATTAAATTCAATTTTTCAATTCACATTATAAAATGCATACAACATAATGAGGGATTGGTACATAAGTCTACCCTTGGGTATTATATACTTCTTTATTAGAAGACACTAAATTTTGTTCAAACATAAGTTAGTGTTTTGTTGTCATGTGAGTATATAATTATATGAGAAATTCCAAAAATTAAATATTGTAAAATTTTAGCACTGTTTTATTGAGTTAAATAACAAATTAAAACATGCTGGTAATAGCCATTAATGCAGAGAAGAAAACTTTCATTTTTTGAATCCTATGTATTATGTTTTGTAAAAAATACGTGAAAAAGCTTTATAACTTTAGGGTTCAAATTTTATGCATTAGATTGTCCTTTAAACTAATTTGACGAACTAATTTGTCTATCTAGCAATTAATCTATGCCAAACACATTTCTGTATAAGTAATTCACAGTTAAACAATTAGGTTTATGTAACTTTGGTACAGAACTTAAACACATTATCAACCTATTTTGTCTTTCTGAATTATCTCTCGCGTCAAACTAGAGTTCTATCTGTGCCAACTTTAAACCGCGTTTGTTCGCGAATTCACGCGCGTACTATTCGCCCGCATAGAGCATTGATGGCCAACAACAAATAATTTTAGTAAAAGACATAAATTATGGCGATAATGGAATACTCGAGAGTGGAAAATTTATTTCTGAAGATTCGTGATTCAACAATGAATTGCTTCTCACAAAAAATAGAAGCAAATGGCCAGGCCTGACGTTTTCTCGTATTCTTGATAGTTGAAACTTAAAGGATATGCTCTAAGAACATTGTATTTAAAATGTTATAATTATCTTCCTATGAAGGTAGTTATTACAAAATTTTATATGCACGCTAAATTAAATTTTTAAATTAAAATTTAATTGAATTTCATAGAACAACAATTTGTTCAAAAACTAGAAGTTTATTTACTTATGATACTTCTCCAGCTTTTACAAATCATACGGTAATTCAATTAAGTGCATTTCCCATGTTGAAACCAAAAATTGTTTGTAGAAATATGAAAATTCATGTGCGATAAACAATATTAAAGTATCACCCTATAATTTAAATTTAATATTATTTACACATAAAATCCAAATCAATACAGTTTTTAAATATAGAAAGTACTTAAAATATGTTTCATTCAACTTTCTTATATAAACGACGCTTCGCATTTTTTTTCAAGAAAGCTTGAAAATTCATTAATATTTTAGCACTAATATTAACAAAAATTATTTTATTTTGTATAAAGAGCAATATAATTGATATTACATCATGATTTTAAAAATATAGTCATTGATTTTATATACAACATGTTTAAGCTGATAGAATTTTCTCATTTCCAAATTAATTATACCAAAATTTGTTCAATGCACTATTTGGTGTAAAGAAATTTAAAATTACTAACTTATTGAAGCTAAAATAAACGAGTTTTATCTCATATCTTGAGCTATTTCGTACATTCAGATTGTTATTCAGTAAAATAAAAAAATAAAAATGAATTTGTATTAGAAGTGCAATGCGGATATCCTAAATAAACCAGGTTATTAACCAGGTGTTCGTGGCATTTTTACTTAAGGAAATTTGCAAAAACTTTCAATTTGTTTAAATAATCGACAGAATCGCGAATTTAAATTTAGCAACTTGGACGATAGAAATTTGAAATTTTGACATGTTACATTATTCAAACTTTAATATATTTTATAATAAGGTCACTATTTTAAGGCCATAATTATTATTTCATAATGTTTGTTAAGACCATGATATTTATCAGCATGAAAAGTTGCAAAAATTTAGTGAAAGAAAATTTGAAAATAAAGCGAAGTAGAAACAGCTGGGCCAATCTATATAAAAAGCTAATGAGGGCAGTTTACAACTAATATCTTTATTTCAAATTTTTAAAATCAATTCGGGATTTTTATCTAAAAAATAAACAAATATTTTTGCACTTTTCTGATAATTAAATAAAACGACTTGGCCGATCTTCGACTGGTAAAAACGATATCATGGCGTGTTCTTTTGTGCATTTAAATTTTTGAGGTATTCAAAAGGTCAAAAATAGGCTCACATAGCCACATACACGTATACTTTTTCATATCACCAGTCCATTTTTTATCAGTCTGGGATGCATAAAGGCACACAAAAAAAAACACTTTTTCCTAATTTGTTCTCATTCGATTCAGAATAACTTGAACCATTTGAAAAAAAAAATTAGCAAATATGATTTTCTGCCACAAACTTCTCCTTCGGTTAATAAATGGAACATTAAACTGAATTATTGAAATATTGTAAATTGAATGGAAAACTAAATGTGTAGTTGTTTCAGTAATATGCAAAAGCTGAATATATATATAACTATCTACAGCAAAATTTGATATTTGATTAAATTTCATCGTTCCCGAATAAAAATCCGAATATCACTGCTCTATATCGTTAGTCATGAAGTATCATCGTCGTCGTGCAGTTTAATCGAGTTTCAAGTTTTCATTTTCCAACCGGGATGGAAACGAGGACGTTTGTGCCTTCTGCAGCAAATGCGTCAGCAGATTCAGAAAGAATAAAAAAAGTTTTCGGTCTTGTTAAACGATTCAATTGTTGTAATGTCATCAACGAGGGAGTTACATGGCGATGATATACGGATAGATCGTTCGCAAACTCGAGTTTTGAAAGAAAATCGAGATTTTTATTTCAATGCTTCATCGGATGATTTATTTTTTAAATATACTCAAATGGCTTTCCATGGATAGATTAAAGCCAAGATATATAAATAAATGCTTCAAGATTGCGATAACCTATCTAATCGCGAAAACAAATACACAAGACATAAAATTGATATCCTAATTAGTTAAATCCACAGATTACTGTTAATTGAATATAATAATAATAATAAAAGTTTCTGCAGCACTTCTAATTCATTATGTACAAATCAATAGCATTCGCTTTGTAAACAGTTGGTTATTGAAATTTCATTGTGCAATTGAATGTAATTCAATTGATGTAAATAAGACTATTATGGTAACATCAAGTAATTACTAATATCATCGAATTAAATCATTGAGAAGGTATATTCAGCGGTTTCGGAAATTAGTTGAAAATGTTTTTTTAAAAAATGACATATGGTGGTCTAAAATTATTTCAAGCTCTAGTTGATGTAAATAGCATGACATGTGATTAAAATAACAAAAGAATAATGGGTGTGAGTAGATTATATATAGTGGACATAAAATATCAAATAAAGAAGTATAATACCCAAGTGTAGACTTACGTACCAATCACTCATGCTTCGAGTACCAGTTTCACTGTTTTTTTATTAATATAGTCACAAAATATTTAAATAACACGAGATTTACATATACAATAAACAAAATAGCTGTTTACCAGTCATATTGATTAAATGAAATTGTATATTCAATAATTATTAATTGAACACAGAACTGCTTGTATAGTAATGAATTATTAGATCTATATTAATATCTTTTTTGGAATTCTAATTAGAAAAAACACTAAATTCTGTGTGGAATTTTAAAACTTATATATATAGTGTAAATTTGCACAAGTCATATCTTTTAGAAAAAAAGCTATAATATTTAGATCATTTGAATAACAGAAAATTTTTGGCGTTTATTGAATCTATATTCAGTTAGCTTTTGATTCACAATGACTAAAATATTATATTTTTTATTAAAAACATCTATTTACACATTCTTCAAAAATGTGCTCACGGTACGATTAAGACGCCTAATTGAACTAAGTTGAAGTCATAGTTGTAGTTTCCAATTTGAGCAAATACTTTGGAAGATTATTCTTGTATAACTTTTTTTATATTTAGCAAAAAATCTACAACATGCCCTTTACTAAACCTATAAGCTGCTAGGTTTTTGAAGTAAAAAATTAAAGCCTCTGAAAATACATGAATGAAACATCATCACTTATATATTCATATTTGGCAAATAAGTAAAATAAATGAGTCTCAGCAAGAAATAGTCTTCGTCCCTAAAAATCTTACAACAAAAGCTAAAATATTAGTAGAGACTTCACAATTCTCGTAATTTCACTTAAATTTTGAAAAATATTATTCAGGCAGTGATGAAACAAAGAATGTACCATGAAATTTATTTCATTTTTGTTTGACCAAGATTTGTTTAATTTTTTTATCGCAAGAGATCTGATAAGCCATCTATATATAGACGTTCTACTTTTCTTTCAATTTATTTAATTTTATATATTTATTTAGTTATTGAGCATGATTCTGCTTCGATTATGTCGGTAATAAAAGTTTCGGTTTGATATTCATATTTATTGACGAAATTTAATTATGCATACATCCTGAATTTTTTATCTTGAATAAATTAAACAATGATATAAAATTTTGAATTACATTATTTTTTCCACATACAATTCTTCTTGAATTTTTTTCTTAATTCCATTTGATAAAACGGTCAAAGGATCGTGCCCATACATAGAAATTTTAATTGATCATAGCCAATTCGAACAGAGAAGTTCTCATTTATCTGTCCTACAGTACTGCACAAAGAGAAATGATTAAAATTTAAATAGAATTCTGTAGAATTAATAAGAGAAAATGAAGAGCTTCGTTACCCACATCTATATATCGAGAGAAATTTACTTTTTATTCAATGAAATAAAAAATAAAAAGTGATAACAGATGGTAGTCGGATTTAGTAGTAAATGGAATGTTTAATTTTATATTTCTTAATTAAAATATCGCAGTTTTGGAATATTGATTATAGAGAGAGAAAAACGCTCAGATTGAATAAAATAATAGTTAAACAAAAATGACCAAAAATGGCGAATGACAAAACAAATTTGCAATTACTAGTAAATTTTAATCATATGGTGTTCAACCAACAAATACATTAAATTTCCATTTTTTTGTAAAATGTGATACACCACTAGTTTCATATTATTCCGTATGATTTTTCTTTTTTGTCTGGTTCTTTCCACGACTGTAATATCGCTTTCAGATTCGAAAAGCACTCGAGAACGCGTTTGCAATAAATAGATAATAACATCGGTAGAAGACATGAATATTGTTGATCTTCTGAGGCGTCATCTTACCAGACATTCCATAAAGCGATATTGAATTGAAAATAGTGTTTGCATTGCTTACACATAGCGCGGAAAACTATATAGTCGTCGGGCTGAAGCAAAAATTATTCAGGATAAGAATAAAAACTAGTAGGGCACATGGCATTGTGCTTTAATGCAAATTGCTAGAACTTCCCGTACCGTAATTAGAAATCTTGGTACGAAAAAAATTACATTACACAATATACACATTATGAAAATCTCTATAAAATATCTGATAATTTAATCTACATATGTCTAATGATCATTTTTGATCGCCAAAAGGCATTTTTGAATTTGTTTTGATTCAGAGTTCATAACCTCTAGACCTGCCTTCCCAAAAATTTGATCAGTTTTTATCTTGTCAATACAAGTAAAACGTTTTTTGAATTCCGTTCTTTTAAAAACTGAGTTACCGCTGTTGGCACTTTTTGCCCCGTATCTTTGGAACGGCTAGATCTGCCTTTGCGAAAAACTAATCTCAGCACGTCTCCTTATCAATACAAATCGAATGTTTTCTAAATTATTCAAATCGGTTGACCCGTGTTCCCAAAATTGTCGACAAAAATTTGTAGCCGCACACTCACACACACATATACACACATACAGACACATACATCCATTTTTTCTAAGATATGCCAAAAACTTCAGAAACGTTTGAAACGTAAAGATATATGAAAGTTTTCATTTTCGATTTTTTGCGATTACAATAACTTGCCCTACGGGAAGTCAAAAAAATATGTTATTTCAAGAGATACTATTTTTAAGAGTGTAGTGGTTTATTGTAATAAATAAATGAAAATATCATAATTATTTACATTTTTACTTAATACACTTAACTATCAACCTAGAATTTTCATTTTTCCTATTAATTTTAAAAAACAAACCATACCTTCAAATATTTTTCCTAAAATCCCCAAGTACTAGTTCATTTTATATTCTTTATTTTTTCCAGTGAAATAGTAAACCATTTTTAAGTAACAACAAAGTTTTTGTTATTATTTTAAAAAAGTGAAGCTTTTATGGTCAAATTTCATATTAAGTCTCGACCTATGCTAATGGATGATAATCAAACTGTAGTTGATAACTCGATATGCTTTATAATTTTTAATAGAGAACAAAATATCGCAGTAAAAATGGGACTTCTATCACTACTAAAAATGCAAATATTTTAACTATTAAAATATCATTAGTATTGCGATAAAACTATAGCCACCAATGTATGGGTGCTGATCATTTGAAAAATGTGATGAAATGGCTTCAAAATGTGATGTTTTCTTACCTTATATATCTTCAATTAAGCATATGTCATGATTGTCGAACCAGGTTTGAACAAGACAAATGAATTTCCTGGTCTCTCGTCTCATCTGAAATCCATGGTGCATATTGGTTCAACGTGGAGACTGATGAAGACAGAAAAGCAATGAATTATAACATGTTTGTAGCATGTTGAGTTGATGAGTAATTCTAAAATGTTCACTTGTGTAATAACTATTGGTGTCACTTTTGAAAAAAAAGCATTGGCTTGTTCATTGTTAGGTTTCCACATGTCAAGTCTGCAACGGGATCATTGCAGAGTTTTACTGAAAAAAATATTTGTAATAATTTTTATTTAGATTAACATAAATTTTATATTTGCCACCATATGAAGATATTCTTAGACGATTAGTCTGCAAAGTGTGACGTTGAAATCAGAAAGTACTTCTTGGTACTTTAGAGAATACTCCATAAAAATTCTTGCTCCGATTCTTGATCAAATATATAAGGTATAGTATAAGTTTTTATCCATTTGAAGAAATGGAGCATATTTGTAAGTGTAAAATTCATCACATAATTATGTACAATTCCAATAGTGTTCATTATGCATAGAGACACTATATTTTCCCAGCACAACATCATCAAAATATAAACCTAGGATTGAATTTTTGACTTGCTCCCATCCTATTGCTTGTTTAGTCTCGGCCCAACTGGTCTGGAAGACGTCCTCGATTTTGGAATTTCGATCTTGGTCGTCTCGTACATGCAATGCAATCTGCACTATGGAGGAAACTCACGAAACTCGAATGCTATTACCCGATACTTCGTCCCAGAGTTGCCCACAGAACGACATCAAAACTTATATGGATTCTGAAAGTGCGATTTATCTATTAAATGGTTTTACACGGATCCATTCGCTTACGAAATAATGGATGGTTTCGCATTCAACTTTTCAATAGGATTTTGTAATTTAATAGGAAGATGCAAATCTATGGTTCCAATACTATCAATTTCCAATCAATGGTTGGATACAAGTGTGACCGGAGAAATTATCTAGGACTAAGGAAAGGAACACGTCATATCAATAAAATTCGTGATTTAATTTTTGTTTTTACCTTATAGTGCCATAGAGAAATTTCTCTCCAAATCCAAGTAATTCTACCAAGCAGTGTAAGACTATCGTGTTTCATATAAAACAAGTTCACTACTCAGAATTTATTACCCTGAAATGTGCATTCGACCGAATTACAATGGTATATAACAATGCAAAAGCATCACGAGATATGTTTTGCTCTAATAACATTCATTTTATTAAAAGTGGAAATGAATGCTTGTCACATACGCTCCAGGAGATTACGCAGATTCTCAAATTTTTCTGCCCACTGATATCAGGACATACGATCTTTTTATTTTTTACTATATCATGAGATATTTTCTTTTTATTCTTTGCGATAAACGAGGGATTTGGATATTGAAGCTTTAATCATGTTTTGAGAAGCGTTTTTGTACGGGATGTGTGTAGAATGCAAGTTGTGCAAAAAAATTATCGAGTTTCTGAAGAAAAGCTTCTTTAGGCTATACTAGGGTGTAAATCCATACAAAATGCAACGGAAGTGCGTTACGGCCGAGTCAAGTGCATATGATTTGTCATTCGCTCTCGGCGATATCATTGCCAGCGAAAAAGTAAAAAAAAATACAAGCAATCAATGAATGTATGTTAATTTTAATTACATGAAGTTCTTCAAACACAATTATTACATAAGTTGCGAAAACAATATTTGTTTAGGCGTTGTTTAACATAATCCACTGTATGAACGAATATTATAGAAGTTATTAATCAGCAACTACTTCATTTCTCTAATGAAGGTTTATTTCTAAATGCTAATTGCAATGACAAACCGATCATTTCATATTTGAATATGACTTTAATTATATTATTTTTTTAAATATTATACATATTTTTAATGCTATTATAAATATATAATTTATAATTTGTCATTACATAAATGTGTATAGTGGTAGACACTAATAAATATGTGCATCACGAGTATTACCATATTACTAATAAACATTATTCAAAATTGTTATATGATGTATTTATTTTTTCTTAAATGCCATCTTGTAGCTTGAAGTTTTACTTCAATTACACTCTTTTTTATATAAGTTTTGTAATATATATGTAAATTTAATTTATAAAATAACCTGTTATCAATATACGTCTTAGTTTCAGTTTTAATTTGGTCAGAATTAATTGACCTATTTGATTGTCAAAAATAGAAAGGAGCATTTGCTGAGTTATTTAATCATTTTTTTTATAGTCTATTTAGTTATTCTTTTTATACATTGTCAATTTTAATATCGAATTAAATATAATGCTTCACATTCAACGATTCTGAATCCATCTCTGAGGAATTTTTTAAAAGTCTACTTCTACATTTTCATTGCTGTTGCAAATCTAATGCAAATTATGAGACCAATTTAATATCAAAACTATTTCTACTTTAATTTAATAATTAGAAGGAATTTTAATATAAGCGCATTTTTAGCAATGGCGCTAATTTCATATAAATCATTCGACCTTTTTTCAATGTTTTCATTAAATAATAATACCTAAATTTTATAAATTTACCCAGAATCAGCGTATATTTAGAACTTTCGAACATTTTTGAACTCTACGTTCTTTTTAAACTGATCTGTAAAGTATAAAATGGCCAGATATATCTTATAATTTTCTTACGTTAGAATCACAAATATTTGAATTGTTGTTTAGACGTCTCATTTCTCATGTTTATACCTAAAATTTTGAATAATTTTATACTAAACTATAAAAGTTTTAAATGAGATTCGTACTTTTAATAAGTATACTTATCAGAATTTTGAATTTCATTCAAAACTTACATAGTTTACTATAAAATTATTCAAAACTTTGGGGATAAAAATGTGAAATGAGATCTATAAACAACACATTAAATATTTGTGATATTTAATTTATATAATAAGTATACTTATCAGAATTTTGAATCTCATTTAGAACTTCTATAGTTTAGTACAAAATCATTCAACATTTTGGGAATAAAAATGAGAAATGAGAAATCTCCAACAACACTTTAAATATTTATGTTTTTAACATGAAGAAAATCCTTGGAGTATCTTCATATATCGAAAAATCAAAACTAACTTTCAAGTAATCTGTAATTCAATTATTCAAAAAATATTTTACTTCTATTGACAAAATGAAGAGCTGATTACATTTTTGAGAAGGCAGGACTATTAGTTTCGGAAATCGAGTGAAAGAAGTAAATAAAATTCCATTAAACAGTCAAAAATGATTGTTAGGTATATGCACATCAAATTAATAGATATTTTATACAGATTTTAATAATAAGTACAAATTTTGCTTACATCTCTATGGGTTCTGTACCAATGTTTATCCGTTTTACTGAGTCACGGCGCTTACGCGTTTCGATATTTTTTCTCTAAAACAGCTATGTGGAGCAATTGCTTTGAAAAAAAAACAAAGTTCAAAATATAAAAGAAAAATAAAACTTCAATGTTTTTCTTCAAAAACTTCAAAGTTCTCAAAAATCTCAAAAAATTTGAAGCTTTTTTTGTACTATGTCAAACTTCAGTCACGGAAAGTTTCAGCAATTTTCCTTAAGGTACTATGCCATGCACCACTAGTTTTATTCTGGGACAGAAATCAGAAGTATTTTTATTGTTCTATCAGGTGTTATGATATAGTTCCTTATAACCTAGGATTATTGTAAAACCACCCAATGGTTGTCCATTCTGTTCGAGATTAATCAGATTCGATTTCAATCAGATATACATATCGAAGGCTAATTCCAATCGAGGTCATAATTAGATCACCATGGCAATATACATAACAATACTAGAAATCAGCAATCCTAGAAAGGAATAGAACCTGGTCTTGCAATATGTGGTAGCAACATCTAACCTCTCACGATGGAGGCACGGATAAGCTTAGTTACCAGTATAACAAATGACCTAGTTTGTTATAGTCTGCAATTTGTTTAGAGAAATCATTATTCTAGTACTTTCAGTTATCAATGATAAGTTTTATCATTAGTTTGAGAAGTGTCTGATGTCGCACAATGTAGTGGTCGTATTAGGTGCTTTCGCTCTCAACGTTTTCATCGTCGGCCGTTTGTATGGCTAGGGATCACGATATAAAATATACTGGAGTAGACATTTGTGCAACGGAAACGATCCAGCAAACTATTTTCAGTTCTGTGCACATTTCCAAGCGAATATCGCACGACGGACTTTATTCCACTAACATTCAGTCCGAGCCAGATATGACTCAGGATATCATTTTAGAATGGAGTATGTTCTACTTTTGCGTCGATTGTTACGATAAATAAACGAAAACTTGAAAAATTATATATAGCTTAGTTGTCTATTTTCAAAAATGTCATCTATTTTCAAAATAAAACCTCAACTAGTGATGAATGGCATCGTGCCTTAAGGCAAATAGCTAAAACTTCCTGTACCAAAAATGAATTTTCATAAAAAAGATTCAACATTTTTTAAAACTTTGAAAAAAAAAAGATTTTTGAGAATTTTTAAATTTTTTAAAAAGGGACTTTTTTGAAAAAAAATTGGGAAGTTAATAATAAATAATAAATAATAAAATAAATAAATTAATAATAATAATAAATAAAGTTAATAAAAATTAAATTATATATTTACTAGAAATTATATTTGATGATACATTGAAAGTTTGTATGGTTACGTATAGATTAAAAATCTTTGATTCTCTAATATTCAATAATAACAATAGAATGGCGAATATTTTAATTAACTTTCCATAGGGTAAGTTAAAGTATTCGACCAAAAATCGAAAATGAAAAATTTTGCGTATCTTCACGTTTCAAAGGTTTCTGAACCCCTTGGAATTTCTTAGAGAAAAATGAATGTGTGTATGTAGTATGTGTATTTTACTCAATTTTTCGTCGATGATTTTGGAAGCACGAATTAGCTGATATAAATAATTCAGAAAACATTCGATTCCTATTGATGGGGAGACGTACTGATTAGTTTTCGGCAACGATAGGTCTAGCCGTTTTGGAGATACAATTCAAGTGTGTGCAGAAAATAGAAATTAAGTTTTTGAGAGAACAGACCATCCAATTTGAGTGATTTAAAAACATTTATAATGATGCGAAGAAGTGGTGATTAGTTTTTGGCAATGGCATGTCCAGCAGTTTTGGAGATACCGAGCCAACTCTGCTAAAAATGGCAGTTTTTAAGAAAACAAAGCATCTGATTTGTCTAATTCAAAAAAAAAAATATTCATGTATTGATTGTGTGAGGAAAATATTCATTTTTGGGAATGTCAGATTTTTAATTTATAATATATATATTTTTTTAATATCGAAAATTATTCGAACTTTAATTCAAACTCTAGCTAAAATTCTAAAGAACACTAATATATTTTCATTAAATAATTTTAACTTAGCAATTCAGTTTATATAGTTCTTAAAATTTTATGATATAATATCCTTCATTTTAACTCTTCTGCTCCTTCAAGTTTTGTTTATTTAATTTTCATGTAAACATATATAAACATCGTTCTCCAATTTAAAAACTCTTATATTTTGTCTATAAAATACAAATTATATAAATTACAGTTTTTATATTAATTTATTTGAAAACAATACTTAATATTATTCGAATATTATATTCGAAGTTTCAGCAATTTGCCTCAAAGTACGATGCCATGTGTACCACAAGTTTTATTTCGATTTATGCGACATATTTACTATATTACTTGCAAAATTATATCTTCATGTAGTTGATGATAACAATCTTGTACATAAAGTCAGAATTAAATTATAAATCACAACAATGTTCGAAACAAGTAGTTACAAACCAATATTTATTTTATTGCTGCAAAATGAAGTTGCAATTAATATATCGTAAAGGGGTTACTTTATATTTTTACGAGAACAAAAATAGCTATATGTATGTAGGTATTTATATTTTTTGAGTAAAAATTGTTGCAACATATACAAGCATTGATTTGCATATGTTGATGTGCGTAATTTTTTTGAATTTTCTAGTACAATTACTATTACATCTAGTTCGTACATAGCTTTAAATTTAATTCCATGTATTATTTACAAATTTTCGAATATTGTCATTTTTAAATATCAATTTCAGATGCTCATTTCATAAAATCGTACAATTTATTACATTCCGCGTGGTTACCATCGTCAATCTACTTTACAATGCTTTTATTTGTTTTTTATGGTCATTGCAATAAATTTTCGTAATATGCCAATTAAAACTTCCACATCAAATAGTTCATTAAAAGATAATAAAGTTTGAACTATCAATTTGAACTTTTATTAGGTGGAAATGTAACGTTCCACTTACAAAATTTATTTAAGAGAACGCTCATATATCTTTTTTATAACTTATAATTTGCATCTGTTGAGAATTTTTGTGAACTCATAGATTTCATTTCTGCCAATTTTGGGCTATTATCTGTGAATATCTTAAATCTGTTTGGGGTTCCCGTGTTTGTATCCAATTTTGGGTGACTTTATTCAAACCATAAATCTTGGCTTAATATTTATTAAATCTAAAATTGAAATGATCTATCAATCTGAGAAGTTTGACTACCTATCATGGCCGTCCCGATATGAATCCTTGTATCTGAAATGATCCTAGGTATTCTGGCATCTACAATTAATTGAAATGTCTACATATCTCGTATCTGACAGTAGCACTGATTGTAAGTTTATAGAAACCTAATATTAGGATATATGTGATTGTGCTATATAAAATTCTGCTGGACTTCAATAAAGAAACTCAACTGTAAATTTGCGGAACGTCTCATTTTTATAGATTTTCATTTATTTGAGGACCTTTTTCTCAATTATGTATGACGATTGTGCAGCTGGTCATAAATTTGGTACTGCGGATACACATATGTATATATTTAAAAATAAATGACAAAAGTTATAACAACGTTAAACTAAATTTAAATTAAAGTTACATTTCTATATATCACCTACCATAATTCACGAATCTGATATCCTTTTATTATCATTCTGGGGCTGATACTTACAATTCAAACAGTTCTAAATATTCAGACATAATTTAGTGTATAGACACCGCGTGTGACATAAATAGTGTACTACTTGCCTGCTTTATGAAAGCATTTTGAGTTTTTTCTCTGGAATCCTTTTTTTTCTGGTTGTTACGCGACTAGATTAAATTTGGACACGTTGATCTTTTGACTTGTTTAAGTTTTAAGACTTCTTCTTGGTCTTGGTGGTTTTGTTTTTCAAACCAGATGCAATACCATAGCCTAAATCAGACAATAGTAGAATCGATTTTTACTTGAAAATATATCAGGATATATTACATACATTTCCAACTGAAAAAAGTCATTCCTCGTTATTATTGCATCAAATTAAAATCATTAGTTTTAGAGAATTTTTGAGAATGCAATAGAAAAATAAATAAGAAGAATTTAATATATAAGTCATTGTAAAGTTCTGATTGTGAGAAGATTGAAGAGTTTTTAACCAGAGTGGATTATTCTATATATTATATATATATATATATATATATATATATATATATATATATATATATATATAGATAATCTGAACCTTAATTTACCTTTAGTTATTTTTATATTATTTTACTTGATTTTTTGTTATATAATTGTAATAGTATCCTCTTAGTCCACTCTGGGTTTTCGTAAGAAAGCTATAGATCCAGAACAGATTTTTTGCTGCTATTTGACTCATAATATCCATACCATATCTCAGTTTGCGCCGATTTGTGGGATGGTCCGCTCTAGTTACCAAATTCTCATATATATTTGAAGTCTTCCTGAGTCCATGACTTATAAGTCACGCTGTACTATTATAATGTGCCAATTTTATTTTATTTTATTAACTTCTCGTAGGGTAAGTTCTAGTAATCGCAAAAAATCGAAAATGAAAATGTTTTAAAGGTTTCTGAACATTGCCATACTTTAGAAAAAATGAATGTATGTATGTGTGCGGATACAAATTTTCGTCGACGCTTTCGGGAACACCGATCAACCGATTTGAATAAGTCAAAAAACATTCGGTTCGTATTGATAAGGAGACGTGCTGATTAGTTTTTGGCGAAGACAGGTATAGCCGTTCCCTAGATACGGAGCAAAAAGTGCAAAAAACGGTAACTCAATTTTTAAGTGAACGGAGCGTCCGATTTTAATAACTCAAAAAACATTTTACTTGTATTGACAAGATGAACAACTAATTAAATTTTTGGGAAGGCAGGTCCAGACTCTCAATAAAAATAAGTTTGAAAAATGTCATTTGGCGGTCAAAAATGTTTATTGGATATATGTACATCAATTTATCAGATATTTTATAGAGATTTTAATAATGTGTACACATCTTGCGTAATTTTTTTGGGTTCCGTACCAAGATTTTTAATTACGTTGCGGAAAGTTCCAGCAATTTACCTTAAGGCACGATGCCTTGCATCCCACTAGTTTTATTTTAATTTTAATAGCAATCAGAATACAATACAATTCTAAGAGCTATTCGGCTTATATCATTCACATATAAATTATTGTGATGAATGCTATATCGATAGTGGGAGAATCACTCCAATAAGCGATTCAACAATTCTATTATTATACACAAAGTAGTAGTAGTGTTTCAGGTCTTCAATATTATCTTCGGGCAGACTTCTTCAAATTGGTGTCTCAAGGATATGAATGATTAGAGAATTTGCATGATGTTCCAGTTTTTGAATATGTCAATTTAACTAAATTCATTAAATATTCAAAATAACAACGTTTTGAATAGAAAAATATATGTATCACAAGTCACAGCCAATGAATCTGACATCCTTCCATCATCGTCTCGAAGTGATTCCTTACAATTGAAGCTGTTCTTGGAATCCTGGCAAATGCAATTAATTGAAACGTCTGCGTATCTCGTATCTGACAGTAGCACTAATTGTAAGTTTCTCGAAACAACATAATGTTCGACTATATCCATCGTCGGCCACCCTGTAATGCGTCGTTCGATTACATATAACAATTACGTTTCGCATTCGCACATACGCACAAACGCACATATAAACGCATCCGATGCTACGTTACACATGTTGCAGGATGGCCCGTAATGATTGTCAGACATGTGTTAATGCTATTATCGGATGGCGACGCCGGGCTGATTTTCATAGCTCAATTAATATGTGCAAATAGTAATAACAATCCTGTTTCATGTCCGCAAACATCAACGTATTTCGATTCTGATTCTGTGCCCGTCGACGACACCGCAATTTACTGTTCAAACTGTTTATATTTTGTAAATATGCTATTGGTGGGCATTTCGAACTGTTCGATTGGTAATAGCTCGGTGGGTAAGAGTATATCAACCGGACAATTTGTTGCATGTGGATGAATATGTCAAATATATTGAAGGTAGAATCGATAATACAAATTTGAGTAAGTGTTTGTATTTTTTTTGTTTGAGCAAACTGAACTAATAGTTGAATAATTTGTTGTAATACCTTACTTAACTTACTGTTTTTTTACCCAGTTCACTATGGTTGACTATTGCACGCATATATACGCACTGTTTGATGTGAGCGCCACCAGTGGTGTTGTGCTAATATTTTTTTTGCCGGAACGCTAAAATTTAAAATCCGGTTCATAAACCGGTTCAAAAAATTTGATATATTTCGATAAGAACTCACAAATCTAATATATTGACTTTTTATATAATTAACTCTATTATACACAGCTAGTCTATACATTAAATTGTACAAGTATGAGGGAATCATTGAGTACATAATTTATATTCTTCAATGACATTAATCATATTTATTCTGGTATTATTTGTATTCATTAATACCTACAGGTATTTATTATGATATAAAAGTACTCAAGATTTATTACAATACTTTATAAGACCTAACCTAATAATATGATAGATAACCTATTACCTATCATACTATACTATATTATTGTATATCATATATAGATATCTATTATCTATCATACCATGAGATATCTATACCGTCATTAACTTATTATATACCCCCTACATACCTTTTACTTCTTATAAATACTACTGTCTAATTTATATATTCTATTAATAATATGATAGATAACCTATTACCTATCATACTATACTATATTATTGTATATCATATATAGATATCTATTATCTATCATACCGTGAGATATCTATACCGTCATTAACTTATTATATACCTGCAGACCTTTTACTTCTTATAAATACTACTGTCTAATTTATATATTCACCTATGTGAATAGGTGTCTAATTTATATATTCACCTATGTATTATCTCTACCTACCTATTGTCTATACCGGGAATTGAACCCGGGACCTCCGCGTGGAAGTCGCGCACCTTAGCCACTACCCTATCGGATACCCCCACTAATAATATAATATGGGACGCACTGTTGTTTCCGCGGGTCATTTTCTAATTAATTAGGTAATTAGGTGGCGCGACGACACGCGAAAAAAGACGGTTGATTGTAGCGTTACGGTGGTGTAGTGGATAAGGTCGTTGCGTGCCACGCGGCGGACCCGGGTTCGAATCTCGGTAGGGTTAATGTAGCGTGTAAGGGAAATTATAGGTAATAGGATATATAGTAGATATAGGTTAGGTGTATTCGGTATACAATGTAGGGATTTGAGAGTATATAATGAAATATAGCGTATGGTACAGATGTAAGGCGTGTAGTATAGAATGCAACGTATAGGCACACGTAAGGCTATAAAAATACATGAATAGGAACCTATGATGTAGATGTTAGCGTATAAGAAATGCGAATGAATGTAAGATTTAATTTATAAATATTATTTTTTCTATAAGAAGTTCATACACCTCAATTTGTTATTAAATTAAAAACGACTTTGATAAAACCAGTGGTTTTGTGCTAATATTTTTTGCCGGAACGCTAAAATTTAAAAACCGGTTCTAAAACCGGTTCTAAAACCGGTTCTAAAACCGGTTTTCATGTTTTTCCAGTTCCGTTCAAAAAGGAAAGAAACAAAAATTATTACAAAACTCATTTTGTGCACATATATGTATGTTTATTACAATAATAACATTTAATAAAAATTAGTTGAATAATAACTTATAAAATTTACTTATTAAATCATTTTCTGTATGTAGCGATGTTTTTATATTTTTTCTTGCCGGAACGCGTTCCGGCTCAAAAATGATTTGCCGGAACGACGTTCCGGCGCGTTCCGGCTCGACAACACCACTGAGCGCCACAGTTAACTGTTTAATAATGGCCAGTAATAATTTGTAGAAGTGATTCCTCGAAAATAAGTAATTACACTAATTGGCCATGGAATTGTTTTAAGGCAAATTGCAGGAACTTTCAGAATCGTAATAAAATATTCGAAGAATATTAAATGTTTTCAAATACAATATTGTTATTATAAAAAACTGCCTCTACCTAATCGTTCTTTCACACTTTCTATAAAAGTAAAATGTTTTTTGAATTATTAAAATCAGATGCATTGTTCTCTCAAAAACCCTAATTTTTTGCACATTTAGCTCAGCATCTCCGGAACGGCTGGACCTGTATTTGTCATAAACTAATCACGAATCATTCAATTGGATGGCATTTTTTCTCAAAAACTTAATTTTTAACTTCCCGTAGGGCAAATTATAGTAATCGCAAAAAAGTCCGAAATGAGATTTTTTATATATCTTTACGTTTCAGAGGTTTCTGAATATTTTGGCATACCTTAGAAAAAATTGATGTATGTGTGTGTGTGTGTGTGTTCGGATACAAACTTTCGTCGACGATTTCGGGAACACGGATGGAGCAATCTGAATAATTAAAAAAACATTCGATTTGTATTGATAAGGAGACGTGCTTATTAGTTTTTGGCTGAGGCAGGTCTAGCCGTTCCGAAGATATGGGTCAAAAAGTGCCAAAAACGGTAACTCAGTTTTTAAGAGAAAGGAGTGTCCGATTTGAATAAATCAAACATTTTACTTGTATTAACAAGATGAACAGCTAAATTTTCATAAAGGAAGGTCTAGCCATTTCGGAGATCTAACAAAAAAAGTAAAAAAAATGCCATCTGGCGGTCAAAAATGATCATTAGACATATGCACATCAAATTATCAGATATTTTATAGAGATTTTAACAATAAGTATAAATTTTGTTTACATTCCTATGGGTTCTGTACCTATGTTCATCCGTTAGACGGCGGCGCGGCGCTTACGCGCTTCGATATTTTGTCTCTATGCAGTTAAAGCAATATGATTGCTTTGAAAAAATGTTCAGAATTTCCAAAATATTTCAAAATAAATTTTTCTTCTAAAAGTTCAGTTCAAAAAAGTAGATTTTTGTCAAAAATTCATAGTTTCTCAAAAATCTAATTTTTTCAGAGTAATTTTTTTTTTCAAAAATGTTAATCTTTTTTACAAAAAATAATTTTTGGTACGGCAAATTCTAGCAATTCGCCTTAAGGAACGATGCCATGTGCCCCACTAGTTATTTTCTGCACTCTGTTGTTTGAAATGTTTGAATGTTTTTTGAAATATTCATATCTAGAAAATTGTATCCATACAAACACACACATACAATTACTCGATTCATTTTTTCTAAGGTATGCCAAAAATGTTCGGAAACCTTCGAATCTTGAAGATGTTCGTGAAAAAATTTCATTTCCGATTTTTGGACAAGTACAGTAACTTCTTAGGATTAATGATTCTGATATCTCTACATCGTTTAATAAAATATTATCAAATAGTTCAACAACAAAGCAGACACATTGTGAAATCAACGTTCAATAACAGAACAATTTCACGTGCCATAATTGAATTATAAACCCAGATCGTGGTATTAAGATTTCAGTTTGAAAGTGGAATGCCGTTAATAATAAGGTTGATCTAAGATATTAAGTAAGATTACCGTGAAGTTTCCACTCGTCTTGAAGCTTTGCAACGCAATCTAAACATTATCTCTTATTAACGCAGGTTCGTGTGTGTTTCGAACAAACAATAATATGCGAGCAATGTAGTGCACTGACATGCTCTTATGTTTGCATTGTAAAATACTTTATCGTTATCACCCCCATGATTAAAATTATCTTTTGAATATCACTTAATAGATAGTCTACAGTGTAGCCAACTCTATCTCTACACTATGAAGTACAAATCATAATATAATTTTCATTCTGCTTGATGATCTAAATGAGATATTAAATAAATTGTTCATAAAGACTCAAATAATTTAAGTACACGTTCAGTTTATGCTCAAAATGAACAGTGGAAAATGTCATTATATATCAATAGCAAAATCAAAAATCTTATTAATAAAGTATATTATGTCCATATTTCACGAGCTTTTTCATCCTTCAATTTCATCCCAAAAATTTTTATAAATTTTATACTCCTATGCTTTATTATAATAGCTTATTAGACAAATTTCAAAAATTGAATGAAAATTAAACTGAGGAACTACCAATTAAATAAACATAATCTGCATATTTAATTATATTATTAATATATAAATCTAATTACATTTTACCTCGAATACTATCAATTAAATTGCTTGTTACAATTTCATTCAGTCATTCAGTCATTCAGATAGTTAATTCGAAATTAATAAGATACCAAATATCATCAGGTGGATATTTAACGGGCCAATGCACATTTTAATATGTGATATATTAAATTAATCATTGATAAATATTGTCAATAATTTATTTACCTAAGAGATAACTCAATACGAAATATTTACAAGGCTATACGTTACTCATTTACAACTATACATTTATTATAAATTAACATACTAATTAATTTATAAGAATCAATCATATTAATTTGAAATTATTTTCAATCTATATAGTAATTATTATTTGTTGTCACGGATTATATTATACCAAGTAAAAAAAATCACTTAATTAGATCATCTATCAAAGCGCACAGCAATTTTGCCAAAAAATAAAGGATATAAAATATTGATATAAGTAAATATAAATGACTTTGAACAAAAATTAATTATACTATATATATACTATATTACTTATTTCTCATTTTTTTCAAAGATTCAACACTTCATGTACTCTTGATCTAGAATTTTGCCAGAAATATGTATCAGCAGAGTTGGAATAACTATTTACTTGATTTATCTATAGTGAAACTGATTAGAAGTAAAATTGACTTTTTTACTTGATTTACTTTTTATTTACTATATTTCACTGTTTACACCTGTGAAGGGGTAAAGTTTCAATTGGTCTATTTTAACCCACCCAAATTTTCATTTAAAAAAAAAACTAGTAGCCGATGGGTCAACTATTAAATCAATTCAACCAATCAGTCGGTGTGTTTATAATATGTATTTAGTATTATTTGTCGAAATATTTTTTGTAAGGATTTTTAAAAATTTCTGTTTAATTTTAAATTTTATTATATTTTTTAATTCCAATGATTAATAAATAGCAAGTGTCTAGGCAAAATTGCATATACGTATATTTTATGATTTACGTTATTTTAATTTTTTTTTAATAAAGCATAACTGATAAATTAAATGATAATAATGATAGTAAACTGCTAATGAAAAAAAAATTTGAAACAAAAAGTTAAAATGTAACGCACTTTAGTTGACACACATTACACTTGTCGCTTTTGTTCTTTATAATGTATGCGATTTTTTTCATCATTATTTTCCAAAACTGGTTTCAAATAACATTCTCAAGGGGGTTGTTTGGTTTTTTTCGATTTTGAGATGTTCTGATATTATGAAAGCTAAAAACCTTAGAATTATAAAAAAAATCCTCTCAATATCTATTTTTTGACGAAGTTATAGATATATATATCTCTATGTGTATGATTCTCTAAAACCGTTTTTTTCATCGCTCCGCGAGCTACGGTATGCCAGCTGCTCTCTTTTTCATTACACTGAAAATTTTGTAATATTCTATCATTTTGTAATTTTTGTTTAAAAAACAACCGCATGTCTCTATGATAAATACATTTCGAGAAAAACAAAAACAAATATCTTGCATTTTTTGTAAAAAAAAAAACGAACAACCCCTTAAATGTTGAAAATATTGTAAAACCAAATAGCCTAGCTTGAACAAAGCAATACATTACTTACTTTCATCGCAGAATATGCAAAAATATTATTAAACAAAGCCTCGGGCTTTGAGGTTGTTGTACAGTAGGTACTGGTAGGAATCCATAAATCAGCAACATCATTGCTCGTCCCGCTGTGCTATTTATATTGCGCCGGGTATTTTAGTATTCATATCGTAGATTTAATATAACCCGAGGTTGCAACATCCAAACGAAATATATCATAACGCATGTCAAACGGAAGAGAATGAATGTGCGGGCAGATGCTTCTGCGAAACGTTCGTTGCGAATAAGTTGCGATGTAGAGGAACTACACTTTTTCATATGCTGAGGGCTTCACGACGGCACGCGATAACATTTTATTGTTGCTCGAATTGTTTTTTTGAAGTGAAACTATTTGTGTTGTGAAAATTTTAACTAGTAGTGCACGGCTTTGAGCCTTAAGGCAAATTGCTGGAACTTGCCATACCAAAAAATAAAACTAGTGGTGTATGGCATCGTGCACAGGCAAATTGCTCGGACATCCCGCACCAAAAATATTTCTTTTTAAATTAGATTTTTCTTTAAACTTCGAAAAAAAAATATTTTTGAGAAATTTTAAATTTTAGAAATAGACTTTTTGAAACAAAAAAGAAAGAAAAACTTATCCTATGGAAAGTAAATAAAAAAAAGCTTCAAAAATTTTCCAAAAATTTTGAACTTTCTTCAATGCAATCCCGCTGCATAGCTGTTTTAGGGTGGGATTATCGAAGCGCGTAAGCGCCGCGTCATAGTCCAACTTGTAAACATTGGTACGGAACTCATACAAATGTACACAAAGTTTGTAGTTATTATTATAATATTTATAAAATATCTGGTAATTTGATATATATGCATATGTCTAAAGATCATTTTCGACTCCCAAAATGACATTATTTTTTACTTTTCTATTGAATCTTCAGAAATGCTGGAAACAATTAACTAGATGTTCATTTCGTCAATACAAGTAACATATTTTTTGAATCATTCAATTCGGACGCTTCGATCTCTTAAAAACTTGTTGTGCTTCGTATATATCACTGCTTTAACAATGATATACTTCAGCTTGTAGTTGCCTTCAGCGGAGATTATATCGAGGATATATATAATTATAAATTCAAACTCAAGAAAGTCCTTTTGACTTATAAATAATTTATTAACACTAACAGAACAACTTTTAATGAATATTAGATGTAGTTTGTATTTAATTGAATTTGGTAGTTTAGTATCGCCGCTGGTTGCCGAGAAGAGAGACTGAATCTTGCATGTGCATCATAGGGTTATCGCCTTCGGATATCTTCGGGTATCTCCGATACCCTTCGCCTGTCTTAGCTAGTGGTATGCATACTAACACAATATTCGATAGGGGTGTGAAGCGGGCATAACAAACTGAAATACCATTATTGCACTTTTGCCCAGTATATCTTCAAAACGGTTAGACCTATATTCGTCAAAAACTAATCAGCATGTTTCCTCATCATCAGGAATCGAATGCTTTTTGAATTATTCAAATCGGTTAATCCGTGTTATCGTAATCGTCGGAAATATTGTATCTGCACATATATACACACGCATAGATCAATTTTTTCTATGGTATGCCAAAATGTTCAGAAACCTTTGAAACGTAAAGATATGCAAAAATTTGTTGTCGAAGGTTAAAAATTTCGAGTACATGAAACTATTGATAATTTTCATAGAAATATAGAAACCTTCGAAAGTTTTGAAGCTTATGAACCAGTTAACTGCGGTGTACCCACTAAAGTGCGTGCACAATTTTATCGAGGTAAAGTATTGTTTATTGATGTAATGAGCCAAAAGTAAAAAATAGAGTAAAAAATTCTAAATATATTGAAATTTGATGATGTGTTTTATTTCTCTCTTTTCAAAAATTACTATCTAAATAACCAATGGTCAAAGTTTTATACGCATTACCAGTACATTCGACATTCACAGTTATCTGGCTAAATATATTATAATTCTCTTTTTTTAATTTTTGTTCCATTCCTCATCATTGTATCATTGTAGAAATGTAATTTTTTTCTTTTTTTTTAAATTTGTCATCTGGTTTTTTCTACCCCATTGTCGTGGTGGCAAGCAGATTCAAATGCCTTTTTTATTTTGAAGCGATTTTACGAAATATTAGCTACATTATTCAACCAAAGCAAAGTATAAATTTCGTTGGTACATTTTTTTACAGAAATAACATTGTATATATTATATACAGTGTTATTTATGTGAAAAATGTAATATCAAGGTTAAACCTTTATCTAGTATTTCGCCAGAAAGATTTATCAGAGAAGTTGGAATAACTATTTATTTAATTTAACCATAGTAAAATTGATTAGGAATAAAATTTACTTTTTTAACATGATTTCCTTTTAATTTACTATATTTTATTGTTTACACCTTTGTTTGGTAATGTTTTAGTTGGTTCCTTCTACCCCACTCAAGCGTATGTTATTATAGAGCAATAGAGGTTATATAAAAAACAGTTCAAACATACTTAAATCTGTATTTGCAATTACACAATTTAAGTCAAATAAACTTATGCTTAATCCAGTATCCAGAAGCCAATTTTGTGTTAGCTACTATCTGTATATATACTTTTTCCAAAATATGATATTGTTAAATCAGTTTTGACATATTTTATCTTTTCTATTATCATAAAAAGTTCTAAATAATCGATGCATTTTCTATTTTCCATTTTCAATTTTATCAAGCAACATGATCAAGATTATCCACTCAGTTGCAGTTTTATGCCCAGAGGAACGATTCCTTACGCCCCATGACGGACGGGCTATCTGTTATAGTTTCTGCGTACATTGTAAAAACTTGTTTTATGAACCTCTTTATACACGTTTAGCTGATATTTAGATATATAATGGGAAATTGAATATTTTATGTTTAATCTAATTAGATAGAAAAGATATATGCTATACCTCTGAAACAGAATCTGTTCGGCTGAAATGATTTATGGTAAAAAAGTGTACTGTTGTATACAAATATACAACATGGCTTAAGGCAAATTGTTGGAACTTTTTGTACTGAAAATTTAATTTTTTTAGGAAAACTTAAAATTTAAAAATTTAAAAAAATTCGCGAAAGGTTTTGCGAATTTGAAAAGTTTTAAAAAATTAACATTTTGATAAATTGTTTATTTATATATTTTAAAGTTTTTTAAAAAATTTGAACCTTTTTCAATGCAATCGCGTATATAAGCAAAATGTGTACTTATTATTAAAATCTTTATCAAATATCTGATAATTTGATGTGCATATTTTTGACCGCCAATGGCATTTTTTACTTTTTTTATTCGATCTCAAAACCGCTAGACCTGCTTTTCGAAAAATTTAATCAGTTTTTTTGTTTCAATACAAATAAATTACTTTTTGAGTAATTCAAATTTGGCGCTCGTTCTCTCAAAGAATCGCCATTTTCGGCACTTTTTGCCCTCTATTTTCAAAGCGGCTGCACCGGACTTTACAAATGACTAATTAGCACGACTCGATAAAAATCGAATGCTTTTTGAATCATTCGAATCGGTTAATCCGTAATCTTGAAATCGCCGACGAAAATTGTATCCGCACGTATATAGAGTATGGCAAAATGTTCAAAAAGCTTTGAAACGTAAAAATATATGAAAAATTTCATTTTCGATTTTTTGCGATTACTATAACTTACCCTACGGTAAGCTAAAAAAGTGAAAGAAAATTTTGTGGTCGCAGAAATTAGCTTTGTAGTACATTTTGTTATAAATTTCAGTAAAAACAAATATGAATCTGGGCTGAAATGTTGAACTAAATATTGCAGGCAAGCACTAAAGTCATTGGAAACTTCACCTTTTTATCACCTCTAGGTTTATCAAAACCAATCAGCGGAAAAAGCTATGAAAAATCTTTGTATCCGAACACACATACACCATTTTTTCTAAAGTACGCCAAAATGTTCAGAAACCTCTGTAACGTGAAGATATATAAAAAAAAATATTTTCGATTTTTTGCAATTATTATAACTTATCCTACGAGAAGTTAAAAAGTTCTTTTAGAAAGCTAATTTTGTGATCACAGAAAAGAGCTCTGTAGCACATATTATTATAAATTTCAGTGCAACTAAATATGAATATGGGCTAAAATTTCAATCTAATTATTGCTGACAAGCATTAAAGTCATTGCAAACTTCACCTATTTGTACTTTTATTCCCAGCATTGCATATTGCATTATACTCTAGGTTTATCAGAACCAATCAGCGAAAAAAACTGTAAAAAAACTATTGTACTAGAGAGGATTCATGAATCATCGTCCGTGGCAGCCGGAAAGCTGCTGTTATATTTTCAACAGAGTCAGATTGTGTAAAGGGACGAGTTTTCCTGTGACAAGAGAAAATTCACGAGAGACAGCAAACATTGCTGCTGATATTAAAAATGGCGAGCGTCGGGTTAACAGACAACAATAAATGAAAACACGAACAAAAACCACGACGGAAGCGGTTAGCTTGCCATAGAATTTTTGCGATCTGCAGTTATATAGAGGTTTTTATTAAAATTCTATCTGGCTTAGAGTATTTCCGACGTTTTACTAATGATTGGCAATTGTTGAGTACTCGTGTTCTTCCAGGGTGTACTATTATAAGTTTACTTTTTTATTTAATGCACTTCTTTATCTTCATGCACTTTTATTTAATCAGTAACTAATATGAAGATAATATATATCATTTATCATAAAAATACAAAAATCTTAGACCTATCGAGCCAACTATATTTCTTTACTTATGTCAACGTACAAGTATCTTATCTTCGCCTTGGTTTTATTAGTTAAATTAGAAGACTACAACCTTGTGGTAAAGTTTCATGCATCTCAAACTGTAATCGCAAAATGTTCCAATTACCAAAAGATTTGATTCATCAAAATATACAAATTTATTAGAAATTAATAGAAAATATACAAAATCGGATGGAAAAAAATTCTGAAATTATATCTTATGCGAAGACAGTGGTTTGGTTTGACCAAATCAGCGTGATTTTCAATTGATATCTTCAAGTAGTAATTTTTTATCTTTTAATTTCATGTTAGATTTTTTACTCACAAACGATTATTTTTATCTTACTGTTAATTATATTATACAAGTCAACGAATTATCATCAGAATTGATCAACGCTTCATAATTGTGTCTTCGTAATTATCAAACAACTTCTAAATTTATATATCGTTCATTTTTATAATGCAAACAGTTACAGCATTATAAAAATGCAATCACATACATTCGTGCACATGTTTCTTTTATTTTTGCGTCGAATGATTCACGTTTCTTTAAACTCCAAGAAAACAAAAAAAAAACGAACAAGATTTTTGCGCGGCAACATAAACTTTTGTTTCGGAATTTTAAGCATTTCAAAAATATTCCATGGAAAAACAAGGCTGAGTTATTTCTTCATAATTGACTGTATAAAAGATAATTGACTTTGTTTAGCACTGAGTTACCGTTTTTGGCACTTTTTGCCCCGTATCTTTGTAACGGCTAGACCTGCCTTCGCCAAAACCTAATCAGCACGTCTCCTTATCAATATGAATCGAATGTTTTTTGAATTATTCAAATCGGTTGATCGGTGTTCCCGAAATCGTCGACAAAAATTTGTTTTCCGCACGCACACACGCGCATACACACATACACACACATTCATCCATTTTTTCTAAGGTATGCCAAAATGTTCAGAAACCTTTGAAACGTAAAGATTTATAAAAATTTTAATTTTCAATTGTTTTGCAATTACTATAACTTGCCCTACGGGAAGTTAAATATATGGTAGGGTGGGGCACAGAGGTCCAATTTGACTTTGGGCAATAATATTGTGAAAACCTAATCAATTATAAGTATAAGGAAATCATTGAGTATATAATTTATATCTACTAATAACATAGATTGATTTTGATATTAATTTTATTAATACCTACGCTTATTTATTTTGATATAAAACTTATTATAATATAAGACTAAATTTGGGATATGATAATCTTACTATTATCATACTATTATATTATACTATACTATTATATATCATAGATAATTTAACTATTATCTATTATATCGTGAAATACCTATGCCATCAATTTCTCTATCCATACAAATAATCTATTACAGCTAGATTATTATTTGCTAACTTATATATATATATATATATATATATATATATGTGTATATATGTGTATGTGTGTATATATGTGTATGTGTGTGTGTGTGTGTTTATATATATATATATATATATATATATAAATATATATATGTATATATATATATATATATATATATATATATATCAGACACCCTACATACCTATTTAATATTAATGTGTTATATTTCTACCTTACGCCCTATGTATTATCTCTACCTATCTATTGCCTATACCGGGGATTGAACCCGGTTCCTCTGCGTGACAGTCGCGCATCTTAACCACTACTCTATCGGGTTCCACAACTGAAAATATATTATGGAACACACTGTTGTTTCTTTGGTTCATTTTCTAATTAATTGAGTAACTAATACTAAGGTGACGCGACAACACACGAAAAAAGACGGTTGATTGTAGCGTTACGGTGGTTGAGTGGTTAAGGTCGTAGCCTGTCACGCGGCGGACCGGGGTTCAATTCCCGGTAAGGGTGAAAATAGTATGTAAATTATAGGCGTAAGATAATAAATGTTAGGCGGTTTAGATATAAGTGTAAGGATTGAGTGTATACGGTGTGGTGGTAAAGGAACGTACGATATAGTAGTCGTAAGGCGTATAACCACGTAAAATGTAATGTTTAGGTATGGTTTAGGTATAGGTGATACACATACGCGAAAAGAAATGTATGATATTAGGGGTTATCGTATAAGAATTGCGAATGTTATATAGATTTAATTTATAAATATTCATTCTTCTATACAAATATTTAATTTGCTGGTTAGTTTTTTGATAAATGCAGGGCAAAAGTGCAAGAAATGTCGATTTAGTTTTTTAGTCAACAGAACATCTGGTTTAAATGATTCAAAAAACATTTTACGTTTATTTACTGAAGGAAGAAGTGATTAAATTTTTGGGCAGGTCCAATAAAAAAGTAAAATATTCTCTGTTAAAATATTAAATATCGATACGAAAAGTTCTAGCAATTTATAAGAACAAAATTATAAGAATATATTATAAGAACAAAAAATTCAAAACCATCGGGATCGAAAGGTGAAAGTTTTTTAGGTAAATTTGATTATCAATCAACTTTATTTATACTAAAATAATTATTAACTAGTGGGATGGGTGGCATCGTGCCTTAAGGCAAATTGCTGGAATTTCCCGTACCGTAATGTTCGAGGAATACTGAATGTTTTCAAATAGATTATTATAAATATTGTAACATTGTCTAATATTTATAAGAATTATATGAACTGAATTGCAAAGTTGAAATTATTTGTAAAGTATATTAGAACTATAGTCAGAATTAAAATTAAATCTGAATTATTTTCGATATACAAAAAATTAAAAAAAAAAGTTGAAACAAAATTTTTTTTCCAAAATCAATTATTTTGTTCAAGACAAGCAGAAAGTTCTTTGAATCAATTAAATCGGACGCTTAGTTTTCTTAAAAACTGCCATTTTTGTACATTTAGCTTTGTATCTTCGAAATGACTGGGCCTGCCTTTGCTAAAAAACTAATAACCGCTTCTCTTAATCATTACTAATTGAATGTTTTTTAGATCATTCAAATCGGATGCTCCGTTTTCTTAAAAACTCGATTTCTATTTTCTGCACTTTTTGCTCTTAATCTCCGTAACTGCTGGACCTGCCTTTGCCAAAACCTAATCAGCACATCTCCTTATCGATAGAAATCGAATGTTTTTTAAACCATTCAAATCGGTTGATCCGTACGCCCGAAAACGTGGACGAACAATTGTATCCATACATACATACACACACATCCTTTTTTACCTTCAAAACGTCGAGAAATGTAAAAATTTCCAATTCCGATTTTCGGCCCATTACAATAACTTACCCTGGTGGTGGATTGGTATATAAGTCTACACTACATATTTTAAATTAATACATTTATATGTATAAAATATAAAACAGTGTATTATTTTTATGCAACAAAAAATAGTTTTTACTATTCTTAAGAAAAATCACATCATTTTTATCGAAATAAATAGGTTCTAATTACATCAAAGGGTGGATCAGTATATTTATCAGTCTTTCTAAGAAATACAAATTCCTTGAACTAGACTGAACCAAATCAGAGGTCAATATGTGATTGGGTAAGGCATTGTAATGGAACATCGCTAGCACCCAAAAATAAACCAATCAGAAAAATTATATAAATTTATTACAACTTTGTTAATCAGAATCAACTCAAATTGATAGTAAGATCAATAAGATCAAAAACTTGATATATAACATTATCGATCCAACAAGTAACATATCAATCTTTTATCAGTCTTCAACGTCTTATCATTTTTAATCAACAACAATCTAAACTAAACATCAAGATTTAATGGTCTGACATAGTCAAGAATTATATGTGGTCCTTCGGCTCACTAAGTGTACTATTTTCAGCATCATCTCGATGGATGATGCTGAAGGTTATCCTTGAGGTTATAGATCTCAAATATAGCCTCAAGTAAAAATCGCTTCTTATGGGTATAGTTGCATATATAATAAAAATGTCAGCAAATAATTAGTCATAACTGGACTGGACAACTACTGGGTTGCCGTTCATTCAAGATCCATATAATAAAACAGTCAAAACAATTACTGAATGTCTTAAGTGTGACAGATTGTAATTAAAATTTAAAAAAAAATCTCGGTGGATCACGGTTATGAACTAATCGGTTTAAAACACTAAACAAACCGATGAAGAACTTTTTGTCACTATTTTATAAATTCAGAAAATATAGATTCCTCTTGATCAATTTACTTTGATTTATTAGCTTAAGACACTTAAACTTCGTGTAGCATACACACTTTATTGGTAAAAGGTTGACAAAGGATCCTTATGGTGTTTGAATTTTCTGCAATTTCGAACTTGCATCCACACAAATTCAACCTCTATATGTATATTGCTGTATGTATGATCCTCGGCAGCTTTTTGATGCTGATCGCTTTATTCAAACTCTCTCCCTTTGGGAATATTCTGTTAACATTTCCGGGACAATGAAAGATGGTTCATGGAGTGCACCGACGCAACGGTCGTATTGTCTGTTATGACGGCGCATACTAACTCATCCGTTTGGTGTGGGCGGATTAAATCATTTGCCATTTCTTTTAGGCGAAGAGCCGGTGACTAAATTGTTATAATAAGATAATATCAATTGATATAATAATAAATGGTAGTCTACCCAAAGGCAGGTTCATGGTGAGATAGTCACTACAAATAAATAATTCCCAAACTCTTTGTCTATCATACCCATACTCATCATTACCACTATTCCTCCACCCTCATTTTTTTCATGTATTTTTCTTTCCGAACCTTTGCTTTCATGCTTTTTGATTCTGTGCTTCGGCTTTTTATTAATTGCTATAGATATGAATATTGCTACAATCGATAAATATCTAATGCAAATACTATTTTTGAACAAAATTTTTATTTTTTACTACTTGATTATCGTAGGATGAAACAAATTTGCTCGATATCAAAATCTGTTATTATATGAAATATATACTAATAAAAATCTAGTTATATATATGAGACGTATTGAAAATTTCAGGAATGTACAACATATATGTACTAGGTTCCTTATTTTGTTTTTGCTTTTTTATATAAGTCAAAGTGTACCAAGAATGCAGAACAAAATAAGCCAAAGAGTACTTTTCTCTTATGATTTGATTTAATATAAGGACTTAATCTTGAATCTTGAAGATCTGAATACGTTAAGCTAAAATTTTATGTTTCCATTTTCTTAGTCACAGTTTTAATATATCAATTTAGTTCGATTTGTTATTTTATTAGATAGTTGGTAGTTCGTTTGTAAAATAATGTTACTTTATGGCAAACGCTGATTATTCTACAGTGCTTTTAAGATTTCTAACTTATTGCTATCTTATTGCGATCTTATTGCTAACTAAGCTGTTCAATAAGAAGAAATTGTTGAGTCATAATTTATTCAGCGATTTTTCTAACTTATTACTAATCAAAAAATATTTCCAGTATATTTCCATATCATTCTATCCTGATATTTGCATTTGATCCAGCCTGATATTGATATTTGCATTTATTTATTGACAGTCTTCATGAATTTTTTTGTGAAACTGATTTTATTCGCCCAATTTGGATTTAGTGTCACGTTATACAATAATATTTTGTTATGGTTAGAAAGACATAGTCCCATACCGATAAAGTTATTGGTTTTTAAGTATAGGAAACATTTTTTAAATTCATGTTTTCTTCTTAGTCCAGTCATTCATGCTTAAATTAGTAAAGAATCTCGGAATTCGAGATACCCACCTGCAAGTCTGTAAATACTGTTGTCTCATAACCTACATATGGTACGTACACCCTACCATATGTAGGTTTTGAGACAACTTCTAAATGTTAGTATACAAGTATTTACAGACTTACAGCTGGGTATCTCGAATTACGAGGTGAATTTATTATAACGACTGGACTATAGTAGACAACTACCAATATTTTCATTGTTTTTCATTTCAACATCATGAATAAACTGCTAAATCATAGATTTTCGTACAAGTCTAGAGACCAAAAAACAAGTTCTCAGAATTTCATTTAGTGATTTTTTTAATCTGTAAAAAATGATTTTATTGGTACAAACCTAGGCATGTATTCTATACATCATACATTTGGTTTTAGGTTGACTTTACACATTATTAATTTATTAGAAAGATGAAAAGAAAACTTTACACCCCGGATTCAATACATGTATTGAATCATGTTATGAATCATTCAATACAATAAAACTAAGATATTGTTAGTTTTGATAACAATATGTATAACCGATAATATATGTCTATCTACTTGTACATTTATAAGAGTTCTTTTTGTTTCAATCTCTTTATATTTCTTGTGAATTGATGGAGTAGGTTATTTACTATAAATATCATAATTTTCTCTATTTTGTACATGTATTGACGTATTTATCTAATCAAACGCTTTGTCTAAAGAACTGTCATCATCATCGTCATCTGTCGTTATATAAAGCTCAATATTGCAACATGCAATCTTGCATTTCTTGAATTTTTCAAAACAGTCACTACCTTTTGCTTCTACCTCATATAATGGAAAGACGAAAATGCTCTTCTAAGTGAAACGCCACAAGAAGCTATGTAGCCTTTTTATATTTCACGTTATGGTTATCGGTTTAAAACACCAGGCAATACAATAAAAATTATTTTGTTTATAATAAAAATTTAGAAAACATAGATTCCTCTAGAATTAGAGTATTTGTAGTTTTGTGACCGGTCTGATCAAACGTTTTGTCTAACAATAAGGAACTGCCATCATCATCGTCATCTGCTAGTTTATTTATTATTATTATTATTATTATTATTTTTATTTGACCTCGCTTACTCTGAGCATTTAGCCACCTACAATTTTTTATTTATTTACATTCTAATTTTTATATCATTTTCAATCTATATATGTATCCTATTTCATATTCTTCTTATTTTTCTGCTTCTTAATTTCTTCAATTCTTGCTCTTTTCAAATATACGAGTATAATTCTATTTAACTTCTAGCTTCAATGAATTTTTTTTTCATTTTTCTTTTTAATTTCAGCTCAGTTCCAATATTTCTCTTCTTACTCCTAACATAATTCAGCTATTCGAACTCTGTTATTCCTATTTTTCTTAATATTTTATTCAAATTCTGCTTAACAACACAATTTTTATTTGATTTCAAATTAACTATACATTTTTCTTCCTACATTCTAAGTCAATGATAGGATTTGATCCGAAGATCCATGTCGTGTGAATCGAACACAAAATGCTCGCCACAAAATAGTCATTAACTGTCAGTTTAGGTTCACTGTAACGAAAACACTTAAATGCTTCTCTAAATGATACTCCACAAGGTCATGTGACCATTACCACCACATGTACATGGGCAGTTCCAATTATTTCCACCAATTGGCAATATCTATCCAGGGATTTGGTTTAGGTAATATAACCAATTAACCAAATCGAGTACAGCATAAACTTCTTTGGGGCAAAAATACCAATGTCTTCCACACCATCTTCTTTCTCAAGACAATATGCTTGGACTTACGTTTATTGTATTAGAAGGAATTGTGTAAATTTATTTGGATCAACCAAAACCGATTATAAAAGTGCAAGTGAAGTGCATAACTTGTAGTAAAGTGAATTTGCAACTATGCAAACTGCACAACTATGCAAATATTTCGCTCTGGACAAAACCATGCTCTTTAAGCGAGATTCCACTGTTCACTATATAGTTTTCTTATCCATAGAATAAAATTTCTCGACTTGACTTGATTTGTCCCGATCAGCCGTCCGATTATTTCCCTTCGCGCCCGTCGGTCCATTTGCATTTTATGCACCGCATATTACACAGCATCACAGCACCGTTGACAGAACAAAGTTAGTCGAGCGTGCCATGCGCAATTTCGTTTCTGCAAATGCATCAGCGCGCGGGCTCCGTGCATGCATGCGTGAGTGCATTTATTTTGTGGTTTTTATTTACGGCATACGAGTATACTGTGCTGGCACTGGCACATGAGGCCGCATGGAGGCCAAATGCGGTTCTCTGCAGTGTCCAAACAAACGCAAAATACGTGACGGATAGGCGGATAGATCGACGGAGTAGTTTATTCTAACTACTTTTATCCGATATTTTTCTTTTTTATCACGATAGCCAAAATATTTTATGTTTTTATAATTTCTTATTTTATATCACCTGCAGAACATAATACCGACGGGTAAAAGCCCATGATGACGCCCGGCGCTATGTTTATTAACATTAATTAACACCACTACACATCGACACTTTATTGCTGCGAAGGACCAGATAAAATTAGGTATCACAAAGGCTATCAGACCTGTAATAATAAAGAACTGAATAGAAAATAATAACTAGTTAGAAAAGTAGAAATTGTTTATAAAAATGTAATGTATTCAATTTTAGTAATTTCTATTAGATTTTATCGGGTCAAGGTATACGTACAGACTGAGGATGAATTTCTTAAAAACTATCTTCGTACCTAGAGTAAATATATTTTATTACATCTAGATAGAAAAGCTAGATGTTTCATTCATGAGGCTCGAACAGCCCATAAGATAATATTTGCATATAATGTAATAAACTTTCAACAATGTAAAGAACTGACAAGAATTGCATTTAGTGCTCGTCATGTTCACGAAAATCATGTTAAATTTACTGCATTGTTACATAATATTTTAATATTTATCGAACATAATTCTGATTGCATATTTTAAATTGTAGTAATTTTTAGAGGTTTAGAGGTTCAAATAGTCTGAACTATCGTCCACATATTTCATAAATAGGATATATCCGACTAATTTTTCTTAAGGAGGTGTTCCGTTCTAGAATTTAAAAAAATCGATTATGTTTTTTTGCACATTTTCAAAGTCTTGAACAGTGAGTTCAAGAATATATGTACAAGAATATTTCTCAAAATTTTAATAATTTTGGAGATATTGATGTTTGACCACGATAATTCTCTTCTAATTTCTTCCTCCGTGAAACTTCAAAAGCATTTTTCACAAAACTGTCTTTTTCAATGCAATAACCACGAGATCTCAGTTTCTATGGACCCATTCGCTTGAAATTTTTACAGTCTTTTTTGTTAGACTTCTCTTTAGCTAATCTCCAAATGAACTAAGCTAATCTCCAAATTTCGCTTTTACTATTTTTTCTTAAATTCGAGAATATCATAAAAAGTTGTAAATAGAATATTTTTCTTTCAGGCAGTCGCTATTTTGTGAAAAAACAATTTAGTTTATCCATAGTTGAAACGATTGCGATTATTTGCAAGGCCAAAATTATGGGTATGGTTAGGTGTATATTTTTTGAGATCCCCTTTATCACATTCTAGAATTAAAACTTGGACTATTTTTATTTATTTTTTTTTTATTTTCTCAAATCATTAAAAATAAATTGATTAATATATGATAAAAATATTGTCTTTTTTACAGTTTTTTAAAAATTACACAAAATTTATGTCTAGAATATTCACTCAAGATCAGAATAATGTATGTATAATTTATTGCAATTATGTGAAAATAATCCACGTTACTAAAATTTGTGTTTGTATATTGTAGAATGAAGTCCCAGTGCATTGCAAAAAAACTAATAGATTGAAGAATATTATTTATTTTATTCATAACTAGTAAAGAAATGAAAAAACCAGCTATAGTGATTTGATTATTATTTAATGATACAGACACATCAGTCGCATTGATTTTCATCTATCAGAATTTATCTAATGTGTTAGGCAGTTGATTATTATTGCAATGGGGCTGTTTTTATTTAAATCCCTATTTATATTTCCAAGTGAAAACAAATATGACCACTGCTTCATATCAGGTTGTCCGACGAGTATTGCACCTAAAACATTGTAGGCCATGAACAAATCGTATTTAACTATAGTTAAATCTAAATCCCTTTTTCTTCTATACATAAGATAAATAAAAGACATTTTGTTTTGAATTAATAGAAAACTGAACAAACGACATTTTTAGTAATTTTATCAAGAATTTGTATCTAGTTAATATTAATATTTATTTAACCTTTATTCTCAAGATTACATAATAGAGTTTTCGTATTAACAATTAAAATATTCGATTAAAGTTCCTAAAATTACAATGTGACATGCATATAAAGATCAATGGAATTATTAAGAGCATCACGTTAATTATTATATATTTTAGCAAATATTCCGAATAATACCCAATTGTACCAAAATATGTGTCTTTGTATTATTGTAACTCTAACAACTCCAAGAAAAAATATAAATATTATATCAAGATTATTATATTGTTACTTTTCCTTTTCTATTCATTTTCTATAGCATATAGATAATATAAAAATCAATTGGTGAGTAAATAATCTATTTTTAATTACATGCAATTGAAAAGCATTCCTAGGTAATGACATCAAAGTATAATATTATGTTTCTATCAATGTTATACACATGTGCAAAACTTCTATCATGTTGCCTTAATTATTTAAACCATCAAAAATTTTATCGTCCATTTTATCGCGTTAATAATTCTATCATCCGCCCTGTGATAAATCTCGGTGAGATGTGAAACATATGAACCTTGGTACGTGTTTTTTTATTTTTAATTTTTCATCGTTGATTTTTGTTGACACATTTCAACGCTGAAACAGTCGGCTATATCATATAAATCATGATAGACCCGCTGACTGGCAGTTCTGGCGCCTGCCAGTACGTAAATTAAACATTGCATGAAGAACCGTGGGCTCTGATTGCATTTCGAGCCGGTTTGTGTTTGATCATATGTAGAGGTACCCGTTTCAGAAATTGGTAGTCGATGAAAAAATAAATGTTTATCGATATAGAATGAATTTTCCGGAATAACTGGTAGATAAAATTTGATATTGCTAGGCAATCGTTGAAAAATATATTGTTTGGTCAAGTCTTACAAACACGATTTTTGTTTAACTTTCTAGGGGATTTAGAGCTTGATTCTGCCATTTTTTATTAATATTCTCATTTAACATAATTTGGTTAGCTTGTCGGTATATTTATTTCCCTGATAATATTTAAATAACAATATTTTATTTAGACAGTAATATTTGTATTACTAACTTATTAGTAGTTTATTCCATAGATCAGGCAATCGAATCAGGTTGATTGTATTGAAATGATAATATTTAAATAACAATGTTTTATTGAGACAGTAATACAAATAAGTAGTTCATTCCATAGATCAGGCAGCCGAATCAGGATGATTGTATTGATCAGGATTGTATCAAAAATCCTTTATTTTATACTTAGCTAGTACATACTCCTCCTTTTACTTTTAAGTAGATATCTTCTCCAAATCCGTACTGAATATAATTTTGTTAATAACCAACAGTTTATTAACTATCCAACAAAATATCTCCTTAAAAAACAATCAGTATAGAAAATTTAGAACTCGATATGTTATGCGGTGTAGAAAAAAAACTTTACTCAAAACCATTAATTTAATGTGGAAAATCTTTCAAGTTAATTTAGATATTCTATATTTAATTTAACTGATTTAACCGCTGCATAAATTATATTTATGTGCAAAATATTTGAAGAACTTGAATGTTTTAAAATTAACCCAGAAATTTGAATTGAAGCTCCTAATACTAAATTTCTCTTACATAATGCAAAATTGGATTGTTAGAATTAGAACATTTTATTGAATAATGAAAGGTCATTGTTAGTAATTTAAGAACATCATATTTTGGAAGTTCATCAATTGATCAGAAAATATAAGTTAGGTCTTGATCATGATATTTTATATACATTTTGTACAGTTTAAAACTTATATAGATTATTCTAGTTGTAGCCTCAATCAATTAATAAACTAATCTCAGATGATACAAATTAAAATAAAATTATCTTATTATTTTTAAGTCCAATATTGCATCTTTGAATTTGCATTAAATTTTGTTGGTTGGAATAGTTTTGGAACTGATGACAGATAATTACTTGTAACTTACTTGTAACATCTCTGATAAAATCAAAGCTCAATTTCATGGAAAAATTAAACACACAAATAATTGAAAACATTGCACATTCAATTTATTCTAATAAAACCATGTAATTTGAATTATTTTAACGCTAGTTGTGGCATTAAATAATAGATCCTTAAATATTTTCAATTTAATGCAATTTATTTTAAATACAATTGCAAATTGTTCATACAGTTTTCCAACGTTTCTGTACAAGTTTTCAATCTTTTATGAACCCTTTGCTAAAAACTAAAATAATACGTTATCCGTTTACAATATATGTATTGATGTGAGTGCTACAAAATTCATTTTGCTAATAGCAAAAACAGAGAAGACGCTTGTCACTTTTTGTCTCATTATCGAAAGGCTGCAATAAGTTTTTAATAAACTCAGGTGCGAGTCACCAAGAAGAAGCATTTTATCTTATGAATTACTCTTGCATAAAACACATTATTAAAATTACTCAACGATGTTTCTTTATTCTTATTAACTTTCCGTTGGGTGAGTGAATGAAAATGTTTATGTATCTTTACGTTCCAAAGGTTTCTGAACATTTTGGCATACCCTAGAACAAAATGATGTTCGTGTGTGTGTATATTTCGATACAATTTTTATCATCGATTTTGGGCGCACAGATCAACCGATTTGAATGATTCAAAAACATTCGATTCACATTGATAGAGAGACGTGCTGATTAGTTTTCGTCATAAGCAGGAGTAGCCTTTTCAAAAATACAGAGCAAAAAGTACAAAAATTTTGATTAGATTCAATACATTCATCATAGAGTCACGCATCAACCTACTCCCTGATAGCTGAGTTGGTTAGCGCGTCACTAAAATTTTCGGCGTTCGGGCTCATAGATAAGAAAGTCAAATCTGATCGAGTTCGAATCCCATATGTGATATTTTTGTTACATTTTTATATTACGTTTCATGTTTGTATAGTGGAATACTACAAGCGGAATACTAGCCTGAAATAATATCTATTATTATTGATTACAGCTTGCTTATGAATAAATAAATAAATAAATAAATATAATTAGCTAAAAATATTTTATTTAAACATATATAAACGACGCCGTCTGATTAAATAAGCTTTTATGCATTTTGTCCATAAAGAACAAATAATGAAAGTTCTAGTTTTTATAATAGCTGTTTATTGATCATTTTTTATTGAATGATTATTTTATTCTTCAAATGCTTAATTACGGAAATTGTTTCAGAAATTTGCTTTTAAGTCAGGATGCCATGCACCACTAGTCCTTTTTTATCTCTTATATACTTTATTACTTTCATACTTTTTGATTTTATACATTTGTATACCTCTTATACACTTCCATATTTTTAACTTCCCGCATGGTAAGTTATTGTAATCGTCCATAAATCAAAATTGAAAATTTTTACATTTTGGCATACCTCAGAAAAAATGGATGTGTGTGGTAAGTATGTGTGTTTGGGTGTGTATGTATATGTGTTTGTGTGTGTATGTATTTATGTAGGGATACAATTTTTCGTCCACGTTTTCGGACGCACGTTTTAACCGATTTGAATGGTTCAAAAAACATTCTATTCCTATTGATAGGGAGATGTGCTGATAAGTTTTTGGTAAAGGCAGGTCCAGCCGTTTTGGAGATACGGAGCAAAGAGAAAGAGAAGACAGAAAATAGAAATCGAGCTTTTGAGAGAACGGAGCATCCGATTAGAATGGTCCAAAAAGCATCCAATTTGTAATGACAAAAACATAAAGCTCACTTATATACTTCAAATAAATAATTTGTAATATTCAAATAAATAATTTGAAACTTTGTAATTCAGTTTACATGACTCTTATAAATATTAGACAATGTTACAAAATTTATAATATTTTATATGAGAACATCTAATATTCCTGGAAAATTTTGTTACGGTATGGGAAGTTCCAGCAATTTGCTTTGAGGCAAGATGCCATACACAACTAGTTTAAATTTTATTCACTCCTCTTATTGCCTCTTATACTTCTTTATACTTCCTATGCTTTTTGATGTCTCTTATACTCTTTCACGCATCTTTAATATCTTTTCAAAGACTCTGTCTCTATCCTCCCTCTTGTAAAACTAAAGAAAACATCATGTGCAACTGAGTTTATCTTCGGCCAAAACGCGAGCAGCGTTTGGAGTCTGGGGCGATCAATTTCGTTGATAGCTATCAAGCGTGTTATTTATCGCCCCGTACAACACACACCCGTCGGATGGAACATTTAGTAATAATCTGAAGCTCCTGTGCTGAAGCTGAAGCCGAAGCCAGACATTTCCTTTTGACGAAGTGCCTTGTTCCAAGATAACGCGCTGGCTCATCATTTGTAAACGATGGCCACTTAATTTCGATATTCAAGTAATCATTAATGTGTCATTGCGGTTATTGATTTTGTTATTGATAGTTTTTATGGGGAAATATGAGGTAGATATTTTATTGAATACTCTACAAAGTGAAAAGTATAATATATATATATATATATATATATATATATATATATATATATGATAAAGATGTTCTTTGGCATCCATCCAATAATTAAACTAGTGGGGCGCATGGCATTGTGCCTCAAGGCAAATTGCTGAAACTTTCCGTATCATTTTTTTAAAGATTAACATTTTGAAAAAAAATTACTCTGCAAAAATTAGATGTTTGAGAAACTATTTTCTAAAAAAAAAAAAATTTTTTGAAGATAAATTTATTTTGAAATATTTTGGAAATTATGAACTTTTTTCAAAGCAATCGTACTGCTTTAACTGCATAGAGACGAAATATCGAAGCGTGTAAGCGTCGCGTTGCCGG
>NW_020536999.1:52201919-52250278 GCF_003426905.1 Ctenocephalides felis | reverse complement strand
TATATATAGTGTAAATTTGCTCAAGTTGTATCTTTCAGAAATAAAGCTATAATATTTAGATCATTTGAATCAACAGAAATTTTTTGGCGTTTGTTGAATCTATATTCAGTTAGCTTTTGATTCGCAGTCACTAAAATTTTGTATTTTGTAATAAAAATATCTATTTACACGTTTTACAAAAATGTGCTCTTGGTACGATTGAGACGCCTAGTTATACTAAGTGAGTCAAAAACGTAGTTGCTGTTTTCAGTTTCAGCAAAATCTTTGAAAGATTGTTTTTGACTAATTTTTTTTATATTTAATGAAGCATCTACAACACGCCCTTCACCAAACCTGCAAGCTGCAAGGTCTTTGAAGTGAAAAAAAAAACTTCTGACATAATCTTCTATCATTTATATGTATGTGTGCATAAATAGTTGCCAAATAAGTAATATAAATAAGCCTCAGTAAGCAAAAGTATTTGGAATTTAATTACTGCCGGAAAGTCTTCAACAAATGCCAAATTATAAGTATGAACTTCACAAATTTCATAATTTTACTTAATTTTTAAAAAACAAAACCTGCTTTGTTTAGGTGGGTGGTACGATTAATGAGCAATGTACCTGGAATTATACTTCAATTTTGTAAAGTTTCGATTCATTATTTTTTCGTATAGCAGGAGATCTGATAGATCTATCTTTTATAGATAGACATTACACTTTTCTGTCAATTTATTTAATTTTATGAATTTATTTAGATATTGAGCATTGATTCTGCTTCGAGTATGTCAGTAATAAGATTTTCGGTTCGATATTCATATTTATTGACATAATTTAATTATGCATATCCTAAATTTTTTATCTCGAATAAATTAAACAATGAAACAAAATCTCGAATTACATTATTTATTCCACATATAATTCTTCTTGAACTTTTTTCTCAATTCCATTTGATAAAACGGTCAAAGGATCGTGCTCATACATAGAAATTTTAATTGATCATAGCCAATTCGAACAGAGAAGTTCTCATTTATCAGACCTACAGTACTGCACAAAGAGAAATGATTAAAATTTAAATAGAATTCTGTAGAATTAATAAGAGAAAATGAAGAGCTTCGTTACCCACATCTATATATTGAGAGAAATTTACTTTTTATTTAATGAAATAAAAAATAAAAAGTGATAACAGATGGTAGTCGGATTAAGTAGTAAATGGAATGTTTAATTTTATATTTCTTAATTAAAATATCGCAGTTTTGGAATATTGATTATGGATAAAGGAATACGTTCAAATTCAGTTCAAAACAAAATTACAAATCTTAACGAAATTTACTCATGTGGTAGGTATTTAATTTACAATTTAAAAAAAATACCGAAGATTGGTAGCATGTAATATACCACTAGTTTCATATTATTCCGTATGATTTTTCTTTTCTGTCTGGTTCTTTCCACGACTGTAATATCGCTTCCAGATTCGAAAAGCACTCGAGAACGCGTTTGCAATAAATAGATAATAACATCGGTAGAAGACATGAATATTGTTGATCTTCCGAGGCGTCATCTTACCAGACATTCCATAAAGCGATATTGAATTGAAAATAGTGTTTGCATTGCTTACACATAGCGCGAAAAACTATATAGTTGTTGAGCTGAAGCAAAAATTATTCAGAATAAAACAAAATATCTGTAATGTTACAAGATAATAATTTTCACGAGTTATGTGGCAAATTGTAGTGAATGCATAAAAATATCAACTATATTTGAAATTTTCACTCGATACACTTAACGGCCTAATCGGCCCAAAATTTACTTTTTTCCTATTATTTTGAAAAAAAAAATCATACTTGGAAATATTTTTTTCCAAAAACTCTACTTTTCAAATTAGATTATTAGTAGTATTATATATCATTATTTTCACTTCTAAAGATATTATTTGTTCTTGATTTGTTATTAGGGTTATTTGGAAAATAGACAAATTACGGGAATTCATGTTACAACCATTTTAGAAATCTCTGAAGATCAACAGCTACTTTGTGGTCTCACTAGTTCGCTTCATAATTCATTTAATTTTAACAATGAAAAAGTTATTGGCATAATAAAATAAATACTTCTTGGCCAAAATCTATATTTAGCCTCCTCGATACTAATAGATAATGATCCATTTAATAATAAAGATCTTCATAATATTTAGAAGAATATAAAAGATCATCAGAAAGTCAAGGTTTTATCAGCACAATAATATAGAAACTCATTCAACAACTAATAATGAAAATTTAAATTTTGTTAGATCAACAGTATTGCAATTATTATAGTATAGAGCCACTAATGTATGGGTGCTGATCCTTAGAAAAACTTAACAACAAAAACAAACCTTGTGAAGAACATGGCTTCATAATAAAATGCTTTCTTACCTTAGATATCTTTAATTAAGCAGATGCCATGGTTGTCGAACCTGGTTTGAACAAGACTGGTAAATTTTCTGGTCACTTGTCTCATCAGAACTCTGGTCACTTGTCTCATCAGGAGTAAAAGATTGGTGAAGACAAAAAACCTATAAGTTCTAGTTTGTTTGTAGCATGTTTACCTGACGGGTTATTCTAGAATGTTCACTTATCGATTTGTTGGTTGGTTGGTGTCACTTTGGAGAGAAAGTTTAAAATGTTCAATTTCTACATGACAAATCTACGTGACCACAGCAGCGATTTTGCATTCAAAGAAATTACGAATTGATTTTTTTTGCATAATTGTGTACAATTTCAATACTGTCAATTATCAATAGAGGCAGTATATTTTCCAATGTCTTCAAAATATATACCAGTAATTGTATTTTTGACTTGCTCCCACTCTATTGCTTGTTTAGTCTCGGCCCAACTGGTCTGGAAGACGTCCTCGATTTTGGAATTTCGATCTTGGTCGTCTCGTACATGCAATGCAATCTGCACTATGGAGGAAACTCACGAAACTCGAATGTTATTACCCGATACTTCGTCCCAGAGTTGCCCACAGAACGACATCAAAACTTATATGGATTCTGAAAGTGCGATTTATCTATTAAATGGTTTTACACGGATCCATTCGCTTACGAAATAATGGATGGTTTTGCATTCAACTTTTCAATAGGATTTTGTAATTTAATAGAAAGATGCAAATCTATGGTTCGAATACTATCAATCAATGGTTGGATAAAAGTGTGGTCGGATAAATTATCTAGCTCATGTGTAATTTATTTATAATTTTTACTTTATAGTGCTCTAAATCATTTTCTCTCTGATCCCAAGTAATTCTACCAAGTGTAAGACTATCGTGTTTCATATAAAACAAGTTCACTACTCAGAATTTATTACCCTGAAATGTGCATTCGACCGAATTACAATGGTATATAACAATGCAAAAGCATCACGAGATATGTTTTGCTCTAATAACATTCATTTTATTAAAAGTGGAAATGAATGCTTGTCACATACGCTCCAGGAGATTACACAGATTCTCAAATTTTTCTGCCAACTCATATCAGGACATACGATCTTATTTTTATTCTCTACTATGGCATGAGATATTTTCTTTACATCCTTCGCGATATCAAGGGATTTTGATATTGGAGCCTTAATTATGTTTTGAGAAGCGTTCCTGATCGAGATATGTGTAGAAGTTATTCATAGTTTCTATAAATACTTGAAGTTGTTAAAAAAAATATTTTTCAGGCAAGACAGATATTACAGCTGTTCAATGAATGAGATTATATCGCTAAAAAGTAAAAATAATACAAACAGTCAATGAATATATGTTAATTTTAATTACATGAAGTTCTTCAAACACAATTAGTACATAATGAGTGAAGTTGCAAAAACAATATTCCTTTAGGCGTTGTTTAACATAATCCACGGTGTGAACGAATATTATAGAATTTAGTAATCAGCAATTACTTCATTCCTCTAATGAAGGTTTATTTCTAAATGATAATTACAATGACAAACCGATCATGTCATATTCGAGTATGACTTTAATTACATTATTGTTTTTAATTATTATACATATTTTTAATGCTATTATAAATATATAATTTATAATTTATTATTATATAAATGTGTATAATGGTTGACACTAATAAATATATGCATCAGGAGGGTTACCATATTACTAATAAACATTATTCAAAATTGTTGTAAGATGTATTTATTTTTACTTAAATGTCATCTTGTAGCAAATAAGTTTTACTTCAATTACATTCTTGTTTTCATACAAGTGTTGTAATATAAGTAAATTTAATTTATAAAATAACCTGTCATCAATATACGTCTTAGTTTCAGTTTTAATTTGGTCAAAATTAGTAGACTAATTCAATTGTTAAAAATAGAAAGGAGCATCTACTAAGTAATTTAATCAAATCTTTTACAGTCTATATAATTTATTTTTCATATCAATTGCCTAATTTTTATATCGAATTAAATATAATGCATCACTTTGAACAATTCTGAATCCATCTCTGAGAAATTTTTTAAAATTCTATTTCCACATTTTCATTGCTGTTGCAAATTTTATGAAAATTGTGAGACCAATTCAATTGCAAAACTATTTTTCCTCTAATTTCATAATTAGTACTTTAATATAAGCGCATTTCTAGCAATAGTGCTAGTTTTATATAAATCATTTGACTATTCTTCGAAATTTTCATTAAATATTAATATCTAAATTTTATAAATTCACCCAGAATCAGCGTATTTTTAAAACTTTTGAACATTTTTGAGTTTGACGTTCTTTTTAACCCGATCTGTGAAATATAAAATGGCCAGATATATCTTATTATTTTGTTTATAATTTTCTTTATGTTTAAAACACAAATATTTAAAGCCATCATTTCTCATGTTTATCCCCAGAATTTTGAATGATTTTATACTAAACTATCAAAGTTTTAAATGAGATTCGGAATTCTAATAAGTATACTTATCAGAATTTTGAATCTAATTCAAAACTTTAATAGTTTACCATAAAATCATTCAAAATTTTCTAGATAAAAATGCGAAATGAGATAGCTCTAAACAACACTTTAAATGAAGAAAATTCATGCTTTCCAGTACTCTATAATTTAATCATTCAAAAAACATTTTATTTTTATTGAAAAAATGAAGAGTTGATTACATTTTTGAGAAGGCAGGTCTATCATTTTTGGAGGTCGAGTGAAAGTAAAAAAAGGCCATTTGGCGGTCAAAATTGATCATTAGTCATATGCACATCAAATTAATATTTTATAGAGATTTTAATAATAAGTACAAATTTTGTTTACATTTCTGTGGGTTCCGTACCAATACGTCCATCCGTTAGATTGTGTCACGGCGCTTTCGCGCTTCAATATTTTTACACTAAAACAGATATGCGGTGCGATTGCTTTAAAAAAAGTTCAAAATATTTAGAAGATTCAAAATATAAAAAAAGAATTTTTTTTTCAAAAATTTTGTAGTTCTCAAGACTCTCAGTTTTTCAATTTCAGAAAATTTTGAAAATTTTGGAATAAATTCAATTTTTGGTACGGGAAGTTTCAGCAATTTGTCTTAAGACACTATGTCATACACCAGTAGTTTTATTGTGGCACAGCAATCAGAAGTATCTTGATTGCTCTATCAGGTGTTATGATGTAGCCTTAAAACCAAGGATTATTGAGAAGCCACCCATTAGTCCATTCTCTTCGAGATTCATTTTTATGATATATATATATATATATATATATATATATATATATATATTGAAGACTATTTCCAATTGAAATATTTTTTTTTAATTTTATTGGCCTCTGCTTTACAGCATTTTTAGCCATCTACATTATTCATATTATTTTTTATTATATTCTATACAAATCATGCATATATATTTCTTATACATTTATCATATATATACTATCTCTTCTTATATCTTAAACTTCCATTCAATTTTCTTTCTTCAATTCCATTCAATTTTCATTCTTCTACTTGTTTCTCAATATGTTCTTCTCATCTCTTAAACTAAACTTCTTTTTTCCTTCTTACAATTCTTAATCTACTTTACTATTTTATATTTTTAATTCTGACATTGCTGGAAATTTGAACCGAATTCCTCCAGTGTGTGAGTCGAGAACGCTACTGAGTGAGCTATTCTCGCCATCAATAGAAATCATAATAAGATCACAATGAATTTACATAACAATGCTAGAAATTAGCAATCCTAGAAGGGAATAGAATCTTGTCTTGCAACATGTGGTAGCAAGATCAAATCTCTCACGATGGAGGCACGGTTAAGCCTAGTAAAATATATAACATAGTTCATTACAGACTACAATTTGTTAAGAATAATCATTATTTTAGTACTTTCATTTATAAATGATTCTATTACTTCTATTAGTTTGAGAAGTGTCTGATGTCGCACAATGTAGTGGTCGTATTAGGTGCTTTCGCTCTCAACGTTTTCATCGTCGGCCGTTTGTATGGCTAGGGATCACGATATAAAATATACTGGAGTAGACATTTGTGCAACGGAAACGATCCAGCAAACTATTTTCAGTTCTGTGCACATTTCCAAGCGAATATCGCACGACGGACTTTATTCCACTAACATTCAGTCCGAGCCAGATATGACTCAGGATATCATTTTAAAATAGAGTATGTTCTACTTTTGCGTCGATTTTTACGATAAATAAAAGAAAACTTGAAAAATTATATATAGCTAAGTTGTCTATTTTCAAAAATGTTTCAAAATAAAACCTCAACTAGTGATGAATTGCATTGTGCCTTAAGGCAAATTGCTGGACCTTCTCGTACCAAAAATTAATTTTTATAAAAATGATTTAACATTTTTTTAAACTTAAAAAAAAAGATTTTTGAGAATTTTGAAATTTTTGAGAAAGATCTTTTTTTAAAAAAAAATTGAGAAGTTAATAAAAATTAAATTATATCTAGTAAATAGAAATTATATTTGATAATGCATTGAAAATTTGTGAGATTGCGTATAGATCAAAAAACTTTGTTTCCTTAACATCCAATAATAACAATAGAATGGCAGATATTTTATTTAACTTTCAAAAGGATAAGTTAATATAATCGGCCAAAAATCAAAAATGAAAAAATTTACGTATCTTCACGTTTCAAAGGTTTCTGAACATTTTGACATACCTTAGAAAAAAATTGATGTATGTAGTATGTATGTAGGTATGGAAACAATTTTTGTCAATGATTTTGGGAGCACGGATCAGCCGATATAAATAATTCAAAAAACATTCGATTTCTATTGGTGAAGAGATGTGCTGGTTAGTTTTTATCAAAGGCAGGTCTAGCCATTTTGGAGATACGGATCAAGTGTGCAGAAAATAGAAATTAAGTTTTTGATAGAAAAGACCATCCAATTTGAATGATTTAAGAGCATTTGTAATGATGGGAAGGAGTGATGATTAGTTTTTGGAAATGACAGGTCCAGCAGTTTTGGAGATACCGAGCCAACTGTGCTAAAAATGGCAGTTTTTAAGAAAACAAAGCATCGGATTTGTCTAATTCAAAAGAAAAATATTCATGTATTGATTGTGTGAGAAAAATATTCATTTTTGGAGATGTCAGATTTTTAATTTATAATATATATATTTTTTAATATCGATAATAATTCGAACTTTAATTCAAACTCTAGCTAAAATTCTAAAGATCACTAATATATTTTCATTAAATAATTTTAACTTAGCAATTCAGTTTATATAGTTCTTAGAATTTTATGATATAATATCCTTCATTTTAACTCTTCTGCTCCTTCAAATTTTGTTTATTTAATTTTCATGTAAACATATATAAACATCGTTGTCCAATTTATAAACTGTTATATTTTGTCTATAAAATACAAATTATATAAATTACAGTTTTTATAGTAATTTATTTGAAAACAATACTTAATATTCTTCTAATATTTTATTTGAAGTTTCATCAATTTGCCTCAAAGCATGATGCCATGCACCACTAGTTTTATTTCGATTTATCCAAGATATTTACTGTATATTGCAAAATCATATCTTCGTGTAGTTGATGATAATAATCTTGTACTTTATGTCAGAATCGAATTATAAATCACAACAATGTTCGAGACAAGTAGTTACAAACCAATATTTATTTTATTGCTCTGCTCAGAATGCAATTGCAATTAATATATCGTAAAGTGGTTACTTTATTGTCCACTATAGAAAAAAAATCTGTATGTTTGTAGGGTGTTTATATTTTTTGATTAAAAATTGTTGCAACATATACTGGCATTAATTTGCATATTTTGATGTGTGTAATTTTTTAGAATTTTCTAGTACAATTACTATTACATCTAGTTCAAAGATATTTTTAAATTTAATTCCATGCATTCTTCTCAAATTTTCTAATATTGTCATTTTTAATTATCAATTTCAGATGCTCATTTCATAAAATTGTACAATTTATTACATTCCGCGTGGTTACCATCGTCAATCTACTTTACAATGCTTTTATTTGTGTTTTTTATGGCCATTGCAATAAATTTTCGTAATACGCCATTAAAAATTTTCACATCAAATAGTTCATTAAAAGATAATAAAGTTTAAACTATCAATTTGAACTTTTATTAGGTGGAAATGTAATCATTCTACTTACATAATTTATTTACGAAAATCTTTTATATTATAACTAATTTTATACATTGAATAAAAGTATAAGAGTTTACATTAAAATTTGCATATGTTGAGGGCTTTTTTGCGCTCATAGATTTCATTTCTACCAGTTTTTGAGCTCTTATCTGTGTAGGAGTTTTCATGTTTGTATCTAATCTAGGGTGACTTTGGTCAAACCATAAAACTTGGTTTAATCTTTAAATTAAATTCTAAATTGAAGTGATCTATCAATCTGAGAATTTGACTACCTATCATGGTCGTCCTGAAATGAAACCTTGTATTTGAAATGATTCAAGGTATTCCGACATCTACGATTAATTGAAATGTCTACATATCTCGTATCTGACAGTAGCACTGATTGTATATAGAAACCTAATATTAGGATATATGTGACTATGCTATATTAAATTCTGCTGGATTTCAATAAAGAAACTCATTTATATTTGCGGCACGTCTCATTTTTTATAGATTTTTATTTTAAATTTTAATACCGACTTTTTGAAGATGAAATTGAGCGTAAGAAACACCTGCCACCTTTTATTATCGCTCAGAGGCTAATCATTACAATTCAAACGGTTTTAGTTATTCATACATAATTTAAACATTAGGAGTATAGACACCATATGTGACATAGACTTATTACATAACAAATTTTTAAAATTTCTAGAGTTCTTTCTCTAATAGGTTGTCAATCGACTAAATTACATTTGGACACTTTGATCCTTTGATTTGATTAAGTTATAAGACTTCTGGATGGTTTAGTAGTAAAGCCCTTGTTTTTCAAACAGTAGGTTCCACATGCTATACCATAGCCTAAATCAAGCAGTAGTAGAATCGATTTTTACTTGAAAATATATTAGAATATACATTTTCAACTAAAAATAGTCATTTCTCGTTATTACTGAAATCTGTTACTGTTATCAAGTTAAAATCATTAGTTTTAGAGCAAGTTTGAGAATAAAATAATTCAAATAGAGAAGGGCAACTATTGGTTTGAACCTTCTGAAGAACCCCAATTTGTTAGGAAGCGTCTTAATATATGTAACTGTGAAGTTCTGATTGCGGGAAAGTTGAGGAGTTTTAACCAGAGAGGAATATCCCATAATATCTGAACTGTCTTGAACGTCATTAAGCACTATAGATTTTTTTTAAATGGTTTTACATTATTGTGAATTACTTTATACTTTATTCACCATTTATTTTTATAATATTTTACTTAATTGTTATATAAATTAAATAGAATCCCCTAAGTTTCCTCCGGGTATTCGTAAAACGTAAGAAAGCTGAACAATTTTTTTGCTTTTATTTGGCGATAGATTAAAATATTATGTAGGTATATTTTCGTTTTGCAACATTATTTCGTAAATAGTGATAATATTGTAACGAATGGGGGTTCAAGGTGCCCTCTTTGAGGTCGATGTTGCTGTGTAGTATACGTAATTGTAGCATCGCTCCTTAATACAAAGGGTTACCTAAATACTCTATTAGCCGCTAAGGTACCTGTAATTACCAATATGTTTATAATTAGCTCTGTGGTTGATAACAAGATTCTCTTTATAAATAATCCAATTTAATACATATAAATAACTAGCAAACCCAGCGAACTCAGTTTCGCCACCAGATGGTTTCGTGAGAAAGATGAAGAATTTGTTCTAGTTTTATATTTGAAAAAGAAATGAGTATATGTCAAACAATGTATCTACCGGCACCATCTACGTAAAATATTGGTTTGTAGTACATGCGAATCTAGTCGCCTAAGTATCAGAAATGACGCCGTATGCGAAAAAAGATTTTTCTGCTTCTCTGTTGAAATTTTTCTTCAATTTTCTTTGCTATAAACCTCGTGGAGCCCGAGCCCTTTCCAACGAATGCAAAATCGTCGAAATCGGTTTGTGCGTTCTTGAGTTATATCGTCAGGAAGGAAAACCCGGCTTATTTTTATATAATAGAATGAACAAGATTGAATTCGTGGAATATGACTGTATTTGCGTACAACCATGTTTCCTAACTAATATTTCCTGTTATTATATTATCACAAATATATAGGATATGTGGGAAAAATAGCTACAGCTTTATAATGCATGATCTGATCTTTAGCTTGACGTATCTTCTTGTGCCAACCAGGGCGGTTGGCCACGAAATCCGTATGACCTCTTCAAGAGGGCTGTGACTTCTTAAAAGACCGACCTCAAAAAAATGTCTACCCTAGACACCAAATAACTAGTATTATGTGGATGTAAGGGTGAGGGATGTGCATTCTGGTGTTCTAACTCACCAAATCTCAGTTTGCGCCGATTTGTGGGATGATCCACTCTGATTCTAATTCCAGGTTCTAAGAGTTTAGATTGTTCAAATACGCTACACTATCATGATATGTGATTAAAATTTTTATTATTATTATTTTTAAACAGCAATCAGAACTCAATAGTCCTATAACCTGTTGTGCTGATTTGACTTATTACTAGTCTGTTTGCCAGATTAAAACCCAATCAGTTATCACATCTCTATATGATATATTATTATTACGATTTCTGTAATTGGGCGAGTATTTTTATTGGTGCAGCAATGCTGGGTGAGGGCTATTTTCACTTGGAAACATATTACTATCAATATTTCTAAGTGAAAATCGTTGTCAATGTTGCCTGACAACAGGCTGCTCGAAGTGGGTATCGAACCATGGACCTCTAAAGCAAGTCCCGTCGCTCTTACCGCTTACCTACGGGCGAGCCCTGAGTGATTAAAATTTAACAAAATTCATCAAACTGACAACGTTTGGAATAGAGACATATATGTATCACAAGTCCCAGCCAATGACTCTGACATCCTTCCATCATCGTCTCGAAGTGATTCCTTACAATTGAAGCTGTTCTTGGAATCCTGGCAAGTGCAATTAATTGAAACGTCTGCGTATCTCGTATCTGACAGTAGCACTAATTGTAAGTTTCTCGAAACAACATAATGTTCGACTATATCCATCGTCGACCACCCTGTAATGTGTCGTTCGATTCCATATAACAATTACGTTTCGCATTCGCACAAACGCACAAACGCACAAACGCACATGTTACACATGTTTCAGGATGGCCCGTAATGATTGTCAGACATGTGTTAATGCTATTATCGGATGGCGACGCCGGGCTGATTTTCATAGCTCAATTAATATGTGCAAATAGTAATAACAATCCTGTTTCATGTCCGCAAACATCGACGTATTTCGATTCTGATTCTGTGCCCGTCGTCGACACCGCAATTTACTGTTCAAACTGTTTATATTTTGTAAATATGCTATTGGTGGGCATTTCGAACTGTTCGATTGGTAATAGCTCGGTGGGTAAGAGTATATCAACCGGACAATTTGTTGCATGTGGATGAATATGTCAAATATATTGAAGGTAGAATCGATAATACAAATTTGAGTAAGTGTTTGTATTTTTTTTGTTTGAGCAAACTGAACTAATAGTTGAATAATTTGTTGTAATACCTCACTTAACTTACTGGTTTTTTACCCAGTTCACTATGATTGACTATTGCACGCATATATACGCACTGTTTGATGTGAGCGCCACCAGTGGTGTTGTGCTAATATTTTTTTTGCCGGAACGCTAAAATTTAAAATCCGGTTCATAAACCGGTTCAAAAAATTTGATATATTTCGATAAGAACTCACAAATCTAATATATTGACTTTTTATATAATTAACTCTATTATACACAGCTAGTCTATACATTAAATTGTACAAGTATGAGGGAATCATTGAGTACATAATTTATATTCTTCAATGACATTAATCATATTTATTCTGGTATTATTTGTATTCATTAATACCTACAGGTATTTATTATGATATAAAAGTACTCAAGATTTATTACAATACTTTATAAGACCTAACCTAATAATATGATAGATAACCTATTACCTATCATACTATACTATATTATTGTATATCATATATAGATATCTATTATCTATCATACCATGAGATATCTATACCGTCATTAACTTATTATATACCCCCTACATACCTTTTACTTCTTATAAATACTACTGTCTAATTTATATATTCTATTAATAATATGATAGATAACCTATTACCTATCATACTATACTATATTATTGTATATCATATATAGATATCTATTATCTATCATACCGTGAGATATCTATACCGTCATTAACTTATTATATACCTGCAGACCTTTTACTTCTTATAAATACTACTGTCTAATTTATATATTCACCTATGTGAATAGGTGTCTAATTTATATATTCACCTATGTATTATCTCTACCTACCTATTGTCTATACCGGGAATTGAACCCGGGACCTCCGCGTGGAAGTCGCGCACCTTAGCCACTACCCTATCGGATACCCCACTAATAATATAATATGGGACGCACTGTTGTTTCCGCGGGTCATTTTCTAATTAATTAGGTAATTAGGTGGCGCGACGACACGCGAAAAAAGACGGTTGATTGTAGCGTTACGGTGGTGTAGTGGATAAGGTCGTTGCGTGCCACGCGGCGGACCCGGGTTCGAATCTCGGTAGGGTTAATGTAGCGTGTAAGGGAAGTTATAGGTAATAGGATATATAGTAGATATAGGTTAGGTGTATTCGGTATACAATGTAGGGATTTGAGAGTATATAATGAAATATAGCGAATGCAACGTATAGGCACACGTAAGGCTATAAAAATACATGAATAGGAACCTATGATGTAGATGTTAGCGTATAAGAAATGCGAATGAATGTAAGATTTAATTTATAAATATTATTTTTTCTATAAGAAGTTCATACACCTCAATTTGTTATTAAATTAAAAACGACTTTGATAAAACCAGTGGTTTTGTGCTAATATTTTTTGCCGGAACGCTAAAATTTAAAAACCGGTTCTAAAACCGGTTCTAAAACCGGTTCTAAAACCGGTTTTCATGTTTTTCCAGTTCCGTTCAAAAAGGAAAGAAACAAAAATTATTACAAAACTCATTTTGTGCACATATATGTATGTTTATTACAATAATAACATTTAATAAAAATTAGTTGAATAATAACTTATAAAATTTACTTATTAAATCATTTTCTGTATGTAGCGATGTTTTTATATTTTTTCTTGCCGGAACGCGTTCCGGCTCAAAAATGATTTGCCGGAACGACGTTCCGGCGCGTTCCGGCTCGACAACACCACTGAGCGCCACAGTTAACTGTTTAATAATGGCCAGTAATAATTTGTAGAAGTGATTCCTCGAAAATAAGTAATTACACTAATTGGCCATGGAATTGTTTTAAGGCAAATTGCAGGAACTTTCAGAATCGTAATAAAATATTCGAAGAATATTAAATGTTTTCAAATACAATATTGTTATTATAAAAAACTGCCTCTACCTAATCGTTCTTTCACACTCTCTATAAAAGTAAAATGTTTTTTGAATTATTAAAATCAGATGCATTGTTCTCTCAAAAACCCTAATTTTTTGCACATTTAGCTCAGCATCTCCGGAACGGCTGGACCTGTATTTGTCATAAACTAATCACGAATCATTCAATTGGATGGCATTTTTTCTCAAAAACTTAATTTTTAACTTCCCGTAGGGCAAATTATAGTAATCGCAAAAAAGTCCGAAATGAGATTTTTTATATATCTTTACGTTTCAGAGGTTTCTGAATATTTTGGCATACCTTAGAAAAAATTGATGTATGTGTGTGTGTGTGTGTGTTCGGATACAAACTTTCGTCGACGATTTCGGGAACACGGATGGAGCAATCTGAATAATTAAAAAAACATTCGATTTGTATTGATAAGGAGACGTGCTTATTAGTTTTTGGCTGAGGCAGGTTTAGCCGTTCCGAAGATATGGGGCAAAAAGTGCCAAAAACGGTAACTCAGTGTTTGAGAACGGAGTGTCCGATTTGAATAATTCAAAAAACATTTTACTTGTATTAACAAGATGATAGCTGAATTTTCATGGAAGGAAGGTCTAGCCGTTTCGGAGATCTAGTGAAAAAAGTAAAAAAAAATGCCATCTGGCGGTCAAAAATAATCATTAGACATATGCACATCAAATTATCAGATATTTTATAGAGATTTTAACAATAAGTATAAATTTTGTTTACATTCGTATGGGTTCCGTACCTATGTTCATCCGTTAGACGGCGGCGCTGCGCTTACGCGCTTCGATATTTTGTCTCTATGCAGTTAAAGCAATATGATTGCTTTGAAAAAATGTTCAGAATTTCCAAAATATTTCAAAATAAATTTTTTTGAAGTCTTTTTTTTTTCAAAAAAGTAGATTTTTGTCAAAAATTCATAGTTTCTGAAAAATCTAATTTTTTCAGAGTATTTTTTTTTCAAAAATGTTAATCTTTTTTAAAAAAAATAATTTTTGGTACGGCAAGTTCCAGCAATTTGCCTTAAGGCATGATGCCATGTGCCCCACTAGTTATTTTCTGCACTCTTTGCTTGTAGGTATGGAATGTTTTTTGAAATATTCATATCTAGAAAATTGTATCCATACATACACACACATACAATTACTTCATTCATTTTTTCTAAGGTATGCCAAAAATGTTCGGAAACCTTCGAATCTTGAAGATGTTCGTGAAAAAATTTCATTCCGATTTTTGGACAAGTACAGTAACTTACCTTAGGATTAATGATTCTGATATCTCTACATCGTGTATTAAAATGTAATCAAATAGTTCAACAACAAAGCAGACATTGTAAATCAGCGTTCAATAACAACAATTTCTAATTGAATTATAAACCAAGATCGTGGTATTAAGATTTCAGTTTGAAAGTGGAATGCCGTTAATAACAAGGTTGATCTAAGACATTAAGTAAGATTACCGTGAAGTTTCCACTCGTCTTGAAGCTTTGCAACGCAATCTAAACATTATCTCTTATTAACGCAGGTTCGTGTGTGTTTCGAACAAACAATAATATGCGAGCAATGTAGTGCACTGACATGCTCTTATGTTTGCATTGTAAAATACTTTATCGTTATCACCACCATGATTAAAATTATCTTTTGAATATCACTTAATAGATTGTCTACACTATGAAGTATAAATCATAGTATAATTTCCATTCGACTTGATCATCATGATGATCTACATGATATAATAAATGAATTGTTAATAAGAACTTGAATAATCTAAGTACATGTACAGTCTGTTCAAAATAAGCACTGGAAAATATTATTTCAATAATAAAATCATAATTGTCAATAAAAAAGTATATTATTTCCATATTTATGGAATTATTTCCATATTTATTAATGGATATTCATGTAACTTTCCTTAATGTAAAATGTTGCTTACACTACTTATTTCATACAGGCATAAACTCAAAATATTTCATATAACTTATATATATATATATATATATATATATATATATATATAAACCGAATTAGGTATGATATCGACTGTATAAGTTTTGTAATTACTAATTTCATGTGTTTAATTTATACAATTTCTGGTTAATACTGCATTGAAATTAATTATTAACTTCCAGAAGAGAATTCCAATATTTCCTCATTTCAAAAAAGTAATTTTTTTTTCAAAAGTTTAGAAATTTAGAAAAATCACAATGTTTCAAAGTTTAAAAAATAAATTAAGCTATTTTAAGTTCATTATCTATTATCTATTATTATCACTAGTTTATTATTGATCAAGTAGATGTGTAAATAACACATATCGGGAAATTCATGTAACTTGCAAAATACCACTTACAACTAGTGTTTTTTAAAACAAATACATACATATAGGCATACATATTTATATAGGGCTCGCGTGAAAAATCGTGTATGATTTTCTCGTATGGTTAATAACTCTTTTGTTAATTTTATCCTAAATGTTTGTAAAATTTCAGACTCCTATGCTTAGCTTATTATAATATAATAGCTCATTATACAAATCTCAAAAATTTAAAATTCTCAAAAAAATACTCTACTTTTAACATAAAAACTGAGAAACTACTTATTAAATAAATACAATCTATATACTAGATTATATTATTAATATACAAATTTATTAAATTTTACCTCGAATACTATCAATTAAATTGCTTGTCACAATACATCATTCAGATAGTTAATCAGAAATTAATAAAATACCTAATATTATAAGGTGGATATTTAACGGGCCAATGCACATTTTAATATGTAACATATTAAATAATTCATTGATGAATATTGTCACAGATTTTTACCTAAGAGATAGCTCAATATGAAATTTACAAGGCTATACGTTACTATTTATTATTATAAATTATAATTAAAATACTAATTTATTAGAATAATTTGAAAATATTTTCAATTTTTAATTATGATTAATACTTTATATGTATATAGTATTTATTATTGTATTCTATTACATAAGTTAAAAAAGAGTCAATTAATTAGACATCGATCAATGAGCGCAGCAATTTTCCAAAATAATACGGGATATATAATATCTATATAATTAAATATAATTTACTTTGAACCAAAATTAATCATGCACTTATCTCGCATTTTTTTTCAAAGATAACACTTTATGTACTCTTGATCTAGAATTTTGTCAAAAATATGTATCAGCAGAGGTGGAATAACTACTTACTTGATTTATCTATAGTGAAACTGATTAGAAGTAAAATTGACTTTTTTAACTTGATCTAGTTTTCATTTACTATATTTCATTGTTTACACTTATGTCGGGGTAAAGTTTAAGTTGGTCCTTTTTACCCAAGCTTAAGCTTTTATTAAAAAAAAAATTAAAAGTCGAACGTCGACTATTAAATCTATTCAACCAATCAGTATGAATCATAAGTATTTGGTATTAGTTATTTATCGAAATATGTCCTGTATAGATTTTCTAAATTTCTATTTAAACTTCAATTTTAGTATATATTTTTTTAATTGGAATAATTAATAAGAAGCAGGTATCTAGGCATAATTGCAAAATGCTTACAATCTTTCTCCTATATTAAAAACGTGTAGTAACTATTAAAACTAATATGTATAAAATTAAAACCAAAATAGAGCTTTCTCAAGAGTTGTTTGAGGAAATATTCCCAAAATTTGGCTTTAAAAAAATATAACTGTGAATTGCTAATGTAAAAACAATAATATTTGAAAGTGAAAATGTAACGCACTTTACTTGTATTGACACACTTGACACACAGGGCACTTATCGCTATTTCTGCCGTTGTTTATCATTTATTCGATTATTTTCATCATTATTTTTCAAAACTGATATGATTTTTTTTATTCATTTATTATTTTACAGTAATCAGAACAGTACTTATATTCTATGAGCTGCATTGCTTATATATATAAATTAAAAAGAATAAACTAAATAAGAATAAATAAGGATAATAACATAAGAATAGTAACTAATAATATTAATAATATATAATAATAGTAAATAATAAAATAATACAATAATACTACAAAAAAAATAAATTAACTTAACTAACATATTTTGATGATTACTCCAAAAAATATAGAAATTATTCCATTAAACAATTTGCTAGATTAGGATATTATTCATTGGTGATTTAGGCTTGAGCATCCTGGAATTTGGTATCTCAAGCAGTTGTGCAACTATTTTATTTGGCTGATATGAAATAGCATCTCAAATGTTGATAACATTGGAAAAACAAATAGCCCAGCTTGAATAAAACGGTACATTACTTACTTTCATCGCAAAATATGCAAAAATATTATTAAACAAAGCCTCGGGCTTTGAGGTTGTTGTACAGTAGGTACTGGTAGGAATCCATAAATCAGCAACATCATTGCTCGTCCCGCTGTGCTATTTATATTGCGCCGGGTATTTTAGTATTCATATCGTAGATTTAATATAACCCGAGGTTGCAACATCCAAACGAAATATATCATAACGCATGTCAAACGGAAGAGAATGAATGTGCGGGCAGATGCTTCTGCGAAACGTTCGTTGCGAATAAGTTGCGACGTAGAGGAACTACACTTTTTCAGAGGCCGAGTGCTTCACGAAGGCACACGATAACATTTTATTGTTGCTCGAATTGTTTTATTCGTGTTATGAAAAATTTAATTAGTGGTGCATGGCATTGAGCCTTAAGGCAAATTGCTGGAACTTTTCGTACCGAAAACTGAAATTAAAGAAAAAGCTTCAAAATTTTTAAACTTCAAAAATATTTGATTTTCGAAAATTTTTGAAAATATTGAACTTTTTTTAAAGTAATTGCGCTGCATAGCTGTTTTAGAGTGGAATTATGGAAGCGCGTAAGCGCCGCGTCGTAGTCCGACTTGTAAACATTGGTACGGAACTCATACAAAAGTACACAAAATTTGTGCATATTATTATAATAGCTACTAAATATCTGATTTTTACATTTTTATTGGATCTTCAGAAATGGTGGAAACGCTTAAATTGTTCATTTCGTCAATACAAGAAAAATGATATTTGAATAATTCAATTACCTTAAAATACTGAATTACAATTTTTGGGACTTATTGTCTCGTATCTTCAGAACGACTTGACCTGCTTTTGCCGGTTGATCTGTGTTTTCGAAATCGTCTATGAAAAATTGTATCCGCAACTTGTATCCGTAAGGATTAGGTAGGACTATAAAAGTTTTTGAAAATTTAGAAACCTATTAACGAGTGGTTTCCAACCTTTTCTTCCTTGCGCCCCCCTTTCGAATGAAAAAAATATTGCGCCCCCCCCTTCTTATTTTTCTAACAATTTAATTTTAATATACTTAACATAACTGAAATTATGCCATATAATACACAGTATTATAAAAAATATACATACAAACATAACTATTTATTATAAGAATTTTTTGTTTCACATAAGTAAGATCTCACAAATGGTAATAAAATTTCTAAAGCATTATTTGCCAAAGTAGGAAAATCGTCCTTTACTGGTAACCAAAACATAACAATATATTTTTGTCCTGAAACATCTGCTTCAATGTGCTACTACTAGGTAAATCTATGATCATTTTCTGCTCTGCTTTTGAATGACCAAAATCATCATGTTTCTCAATGACAAATGGATTTCTAATCCATTCGTATTTGGACGTAATTAGATAATGTAATGCGAAAATTGGTTTCGTAGACTAGTCATATGACTGATATAATAATAAGATCTTTACTTACTTCTATTTCATCAGTAACACAAGTAATTTTAAAAGTGGGAAACATGTTAAAGTTATAAAGTTATTTGATACTAGCTATACACAGTTCTAATTTTTTCATAAAAGCCGTAATCTTGTCTTTCTGAACAAAAGCACGAATTTGAGATCCTTGCATTGATTTATTTAAATCGCTAAGTCTTTGAAAAATATCAACTAAATACGCAAATTTTGCGAGGAACTTTGTGTCCTAAAATAAGATTGCTCCGTCTCTTTTGTTATCAGCAAGAAATATAGCAATTTCTTTTTTGAGCTCAAGCACTCTTAGAAGTGCTTTAAGTATTTTGTTGATTTGTACTCACGCGCCCCACGGGTTGGAAATCATTGTAAAATTAACCAGTTAACTGTGGGATATTCACTAAAATGCGTGCATAATTCTGTGTAGTCAAGATTAAGGCAAAATATTGTTTGTAAAGAGCCACTAAAAGTAAAATATTCTGAAATGCCACGAAAATATAATATTTTAAATATCTTAAAATTTGAGAACATGTTTTTTTTTCAAAACTTATAATCCAAACATCCAATGGTCAAAGTTTTATACGCATGACGAGTTTATTCGACAATCACAGTTAACTGGTTAAATATATCTTATATGTTTTTTTGAAAACAAAAATTTTTGAAAATTTCGAATATGTGATATTATCAATCATGTTCATAGGAACATAGAAACTTATGAATATTAATAATCAGTTAACTATGACTCCACTTCTTGAACTTACAATCAATCAATGATCAAAGTTTTATACGCATTACGAGTATATTCGACAATAAAATATATTATAATTCCTTTTTTATTTTTTATAGGGTGATGTTTTTCACTGTTTTCAATATTAAGAACATTTAGGGCAATATAGATTGGGTTGAGCAAGGCACAAAGGCCCAAGTTGGCTTGGAAGAATTATATTGTAAAAACGAAACTAATTATATCACAACAAATAACACATATCAAACGAATAATTATATCACTATGTTCAGTAAAATCCCAAATAGTTCATCATTTTGAAAAGGTTTGTTTTTGCTGTTTTGCAAATATTAGTCACCTTGTTCTTTCTACCCTATAGTCGGAGTAAATTGGGACAGGACAGGAAGCAAACAGATCCAATATCTTATTGTGAATTTTAAATGAATTTTAAGAAATATTATCTACATTATTTAACCATTGCAAAATATAAATTTTATGGATACTTTACAGAGATAATACTGTATGTAACGTTGATCTAGTACTTTGTCAGAATTATTTATCAGCAGAGTTTGAATAACTATTTATTTGATTTATCTATAGTAAAATTGGTTAAATTTTTTAACTTGATTTACTTTTAATGTACTATATTCTATTGTTTACACCTTTATCGCGATTATTATATGAAACGTTTATACCTTTATCGAGCAATAGAGGTTATATGAAAAAATGTCGGAGCTAACTTAAAATTAACAATACATCTTATAAAACAATTAAATGAAGTATACTTAAAAATTATATTAAAGTAGCGTGAACTAAACAACAGTACTCACAACCAAGAAACTAACAACGAAAAAAAAAGGTTTTGTTATGAATCAAACATTGTAGTTTATCTCCCGATAGCAACTTCGTGAAAATCAAGATGATGGCTGGTTATGCATCTTTATCCATCTACTTTTGAATATTCTTGATAAATAATTCTTACCTTTACTTGTTTTTGAAATATCAGTGATGGACCTTTTTACCCGCGGACTTTTAAGGCTCGTTCTGCGCTATTTATGACCAAATGCTACTTACGTCTAGAAGTATTTGCAATATTTTTAAACAACGTCAGTAACCACCACAATGAAATTAATTTATTACCTAATCCAGTATCCAGAAGCCTATTCTCTGCTAGCTATTATCTATAGGTATATTTTTTCCAAAATATGGTATTCTTAAATCAATTTTGCCATTTTCGTCTTTTCTATTATCATAAAAAGTTCCAAATAACCGATGCATTTTCTATTTTCCATTTTCAATTTTATCAAGCAACATGATCAAGATTATTCACTCAGTTGCAGTTTTATGCCCAGAGAAACGATTCCTTACGCCCCATGACGGACGGGCTATCTGTTATAGTTTCTGCGTACATTGTAAAAACTTGTTTTATGAACCTCTTTATACACGTCTAGCTGATATTTAGATATAAAATGGGAAATTGAATATTTTATGTTTAATCTAATATGGATAGAAAAGATATATGGTATACCTCTGAAACAGAATCTGTTCGGCTGAAATGATTTATGGTAAAAAAGTGTACTGTTGTATACAAATATACAACATGGCTTAAGGCAAATTGTTGGAACTTTTTGTACTGAAAATTTAATTTTTTTAGGAAAACTTAAATTTAAAAATTAAAAAAATTCGCGAAAGGTTTGCGAATTTGAAAAGTTTTAAAAAATTAACATTTTGATAAATTCTTTATTTATATATTTTAAAGTTTTTTAAAAAATTTGAACCTTTTTCAATGCAATCGCGTATATAAGCAAAATGTGTACTTATTATTAAAATCTTTATCAAATATCTGATAATTTGATGTGCATATTTTTGACCGCCAATGGCATTTTTTACTTTTTTTATTCGATCTCAAAACCGCTAGACCTGCTTTTCGAAAAATTTAATCAGTTTTTTTGTTTCAATACAAATAAATTACTTTTTGAGTAATTCAAATTTGACGCTCGTTCTCTCAAAGAATCGCCATTTTCGGCACTTTTTGCCCTCTATTTTCAAAGCGGCTGCACCGGACTTTACAAATGACTAATTAGCACGACTCGATAAAAATCGAATGCTTTTTGAATCATTCGAATCGGTTAATCCGTAATCTTGAAATCGCCGACGAAAATTGTATCCGCACGTATATAGAGTATGGCAAAATGTTCAAAAGCTTTGAAACGTAAAAATATATGAAAAATTTCATTTTCGATTTTTGCGATTACTATAACTTACCCTACGGTAAGCTAAAAAAGTGAAAGAAAAATTTTGTGGTCGCAGAAATTAGCTTTGTAGTACATTTTGTTATAAATTTCAGTAAAAACAAATATGAATCTGGGCTGAAATGTTGAACTAAATATTGCAGGCAAGCACTAAAGTCATTGGAAACTTCACCTTCTTATCACCTCTAGGTTTATCAAAACCAATCAGCGGAAAAAGCTATGAAAAATCTTTGTATCCGAACACACATACACCATTTTTTCTAAAGTACGCCAAAATGTTCAGAAACCTCTGTAACGTGAAGATATATAAAAAAAAATATTTTCGATTTTTTGCAATTATTATAACTTATCCTACGAGAAGTTAAAAAGTTCTTTTAGAAAGCTAATTTTGTGATCACAGAAAAGAGCTCTGTAGCACATATTATTATAAATTTCAGTGCAACTAAATATGAATATGGGCTAAAATTTCAATCTAATTATTGCTGACAAGCATTAAAGTCATTGCAAACTTCACCTATTTGTACTTTTATTCCCAGCATTGCATATTGCATTATACTCTAGGTTTATCAGAACCAATCAGCGAAAAAAACTGTAAAAAAACTATTGTACTAGAGAGGATTCATGAATCATCGTCCGTGGCAGCCGGAAAGCTGCTGTTATATTTTCAACAGAGTCAGATTGTGTAAAGGGACGAGTTTTCCTGTGACAAGAGAAAATTCACGAGAGAGACAGCAAACATTGCTGCTGATATTAAAAATGGCGAGCGTCGGGTTAACAGACAACAATAAATGAAAACACGAACAAAAAACCACGACGGAAGCGGTTAGCTTGCCATAGAATTTTTGCGATCTGCAGTTATATAGAGGTTTTTATTAAAATTCTATCTGGCTTAGAGTATTTCCGACGTTTTACTAATGATTGGCAATTGTTGAGTACTCGTGTTCTTCCAGGGTGTACTATTATAAGTTTACTTTTTTATTTAATGCACTTCTTTATCTTCATGCACTTTTATTTAATCAGTAACTAATATGAAGATAATATATATCATTTATCATAAAAATACAAAAATCTTAGACCTATCGAGCCAACTATATTTCTTTACTTATGTCAACGTACAAGTATCTTATCTTCGCCTTGGTTTTATTAGTTAAATTAGAAGACTACACCTTGTGGTAAAGTTTCATGCATCTCAAACTGTAATCGCAAAATGTTCCAATTACCAAAAGATTTGATTCATCAAAATATACAAATTTATTAGAAATTAATAGAAAATGTACAAAATCAGATAAAAAAATAATTCTGGAAATTATATCTTATGCGAAGATAATGATTTGATTTTACCAAATCAGCGTGATTATCAATTGATATCTTTAAGTAGTAATTTTTATCTTTTAATTTCATGTTAGATTTTTTACTCACAAACGATTATTTTTATCTCACTGTTAATTATATTATACAAGTCAACGAATTATCATCAGAATTGATCAACGCTTCATAATTGTGTCTTCGTAATTATCAAACAACTTCTAAATTTATATATCGTTCATTTTTATAATGCAAACAGTTACAGCATTATAAAAATGCAATCACATACATTCGTGCACATGTTTCTTTTATTTTTGCGTCGAATGATTCACGTTTCTTTAAACTCCAAGAAAACAAAAAAAAAAACGAACAAGATTTTTGCGCGGCAACATAAACTTTTGTTTCGGAATTTTAAGCATTTCAAAAATATTCCATGGAAAAACAAGGCTGAGTTATTTCTTCATAATTGACTGTAATAAAAGATAATTGACTTTGTTTAGCACTGAGTTACCGTTTTTGGCACTTTTTGCCCCGTATCTTCGTAACGGCTAGACCTGCCTTCGCCAAAACCTAATCAGCACGTCTCCTTATCAATATGAATCGAATGTTTTTTGAATTATTCAAATCGGTTGATCGGTGTTCCCGAAATCGTCGACAAAAATTTGTTTTCCGCACGCACACACGCGCATACACACATACACACACATTCATCCATTTTTTCTAAGGTATGCCAAAATGTTCAGAAACCTTTGAAACGTAAAGATTTATAAAAATTTTAATTTTCAATTGTTTTGCAATTACTATAACTTGCCCTACGGGAAGTTAAATATATGGTAGGGTGGGGCACAGAGGTCCAATTTGACTTTGGGCAATAATATTGTGAAAACCTAATCAATTATAAGTATAAGGAAATCATTGAGTATATAATTTATATCTACTATAACATAGATTGATTTTGATATTAATTTTATTAATACCTACGCTTATTTATTTTGATATAAAACTTATTATAATATAAGACTAAATTTGGGATATGATAATCTTACTATTATCATACTATTATATTATACTATACTATTATATATCATAGATAATTTAACTATTATCTATTATATCGTGAAATACCTATGCCATCAATTTCTCTATCCATACAAATAATCTATTACAGCTAGATTATTATTTGCTAACTTATATATATATATATATATATATATATATATATATATGTATATATATGTATATATGTATATATGTGTATGTGTATATGTGTATGTGTGTGTGTGTGATATATATATATATATATATATATATAATATATATATTATATATATATAATATAGATATATATATATCTATATAGATATATATCAGACACCCTACATACCTATTTAATATTAATGTGTTATATTTCTCTTACGCCCTATGTATTATCTCTACCTATCTATTGCCTATACCGGGGATTGAACCCGGTTCCTCTGCGTGACAGTCGCGCATCTTACCACTACTCTATCGGGTTCCACAACTGAAAATATATTATGGAACACACTGTTGTTTCTTTGGTTCATTTTCTAATTAATTGAGTAACTAATACTAAGGTGACGCGACAACACACGAAAAACAGACGGTTGATTGTAGCGTTACGGTGGTTGAGTGGTAAGGTCGTAGCCTGTCACGCGGCGGACCGGGGTTCAATTCCCGGTAAGGGTGAAAATAGTATGTAAATTATAGGCGTAAGATAATAAATGTTAGGCGGTTTAGATATAAGTGTAAGGATTGAGTGTATACGGTGTGGTGGTAAAGGAACGTACGATATAGTAGTCGTAAGGCGTATAACCACGTAAAATGTAATGTTTAGGTATGGTTTAGGTATAGGTGATACACATACGCGAAAAGAAATGTATGATATTAGGGGTTATCGTATAAGAATTGCGAATGTTATATAGATTTAATTTATAAATATTCATTCTTCTATACAAATATTTAATTTGCTGGTTAGTTTTTTGATAAATGCAGGGCAAAAGTGCAAGAAATGTCGATTTAGTTTTTTAGTCAACAGAACATCTGGTTTAAATGATTCAAAAAACATTTTACGTTTATTTACTGAAGGAAGAAGTGATTAAATTTTTGGGCAGGTCCAATAAAAAAGTAAAATATTCTCTGTTAAAATATTAAATATCGATACGAAAGTTCTAGCAATTATAAGAACAAATTATAAGAATATATATAAGAACAAAAAATTCAAAACCATCGGGATCGAAAGGTGAAAGTTTTTTAGGTAAATTTGATTATCAATCAACTTTATTTATACTAAAATAATTATTAACTAGTGGGATGGGTGGCATCGTGCCTTAAGGCAAATTGCTGGAATTTCCCGTACCGTAATGTTCGAGGAATACTGAATGTTTTCAAATAGATTATTATAAATATTGTAACATTGTCTAATATTTATAAGAATTATATGAACTGAATTGCAAAGTTGAAATTATTTGTAAAGTATATTAGAACTATAGTCAGAATTAAAATTAAATCTGAATTATTTTCGATATACAAAAAATAAAAAAAAAAGTTGAAACAAAATTTTTTTCCAAAATCAATTATTTTGTTCAAGACAAGCAGAAAGTTCTTTGAATCAATTAAATCGGACGCTTATTCTTAAAAACTGCCATTTTTGTACATTTAGCTTTGTATCTTCGAAATGACTGGGCCTGCCTTTGCTAAAAAACTAATAACCGCTTCTCTTAATCATTACTAATTGAATGTTTTTTAGATCATTCAAATCGCATGCTCCGTTTTCTTAAAAACTCGATTTCTATTTTCTGCACTTTTTGCTCTTAATCTCCGTAACTGCTGGACCTGCCTTTGCCAAAACCTAATCAGCACATCTCCTTATCGATAGAAATCGAATGTTTTTTAAACCATTCAAATCGGTTGATCCGTACGCCCGAAAACGTGGACGAACAATTGTATCCATACATACATACACACACATCCTTTTTTACCTTCAAAACGTCGAGAAATGTAAAAATTTCCAATTCCGATTTTCGGCCCATTACAATAACTTACCCTGGTGGTGGATTGGTATATAAGTCTACAATACATATTTTAAATTAATACATTTATATGTATAAAATATAAAACAGTGTATTATTTTTATGCAACAAAAAATAGTTTTTACTATTCTTAAGCAAAAATCACATCATTTTTATCGAATAAATAGGTTCTAATTACATCAAAGGGTGGATCAGTATATTTATCAGTCTTTCTAGAAATACAAATTCCTTGAACTAGACTGAACCAAATCAGAGGTCAATATGTGATTGGGTAAGGCATTGTAATGGAACATCGCTAGCACCCAAAAATAAACCAATCAGAAAAATTATATAAATTTATTACAACTTTGTTAATCAGAATCAACTCAAATTGATAGTAAGATCAATAAGATCAAAAACTTGATATATAACATTATCGATCCAACAAGTAACATATCAATCTTTATCAGTCTTCAACGTCTTATCATTTTTAATCAACAACAATTTAAATTAAACATCATCATTAATGGTCTGACATAGTCAAGAATTATATGTGGTCCTTCGGCTCACTAAGTGTACTATTTTCAGCATCATCTCGATGGATGATGCTGAAGGTTATCTTGAGGTTATAGATCTCAAATATAGCCTCAAGTAAAAATCGCTTCTTATGGGTATAGTTGCATATATAATAAAAATGTCAGCAAATAATTAGTCCATAACTGGACTGGACAACTACTGGGTTGCCGTTCATTCAAGATCCATATAATAAAACAGTCAAAACAATTACTGAATGTCTTAAGTGTGACAGATTGTAATTAAAATTTAAAAAAAAATCTCGGTGGATCACGGTTATGAACTAATCGGTTTAAAACACTAAACAAACCGATGAAGAACTTTTGTCACTATTTTATAAATTCAGAAAATATAGATTCCTCTTGATCAATTTACTTTTGATTTATTTGCTTAAGACACTTAAACTTCGTGTAGCATACACACTTTATTGGTAAAAGGTTGACAAAGGATCCTTATGGTGTTTGAATTTTCTGCAATTTCGAACTTGCATCCACACAAATTCAACCTCTATATGTATATTGATGTATGTATGATCCTCGGCAGCTTTTTGATGCTGATCGCTTTATTCAAACTCTCTCCCTTTGGGAATATTCTGTTAACATTTCCGGGACAATGAAAGATGGTTCATGGAGTGCACCGACGCAACGGTCGTATTGTCTGTTATGACGGCGCATACTAACTCATCCGTTTGGTGTGGGCGGATTAAATCATTTGCCATTTCTTTTAGGCGAAGAGCCGGTGACTAAATTGTTATAATAAGATAATATCAATTGATATAATAATAAATGGTAGTCTACCCAAAGGCAGGTTCATGGTGAGATAGTCACTACAAATAAATAATTCCCAAACTCTTTGTCTATCATACCCATACTCATCATTACCACTATTCCTCCACCCTCATTTTTTCATGTATTTTCTTTCCGAACCTTTGCTTTCATGCTTTTTGATTCTGTGCTTCGGCTTTTTATTAATTGCTATAGATATGAATATTGCTACAATCGATAAATATCTAATGCAAATACTATTTTTGAACAAAATTTTTATTTTTTAACTTCCGAAGGAGAAGTTTATGTTTTCATCAAAAAATCCGAATCGCTAATTTTATGTTTTCTGGACGTTTCAAGCCATTCTGAATCGAATGAGACCAAATTTGGAAAAAGTATGTGTGTGTGTGTGTGTGTGTGTGTGTGTGTGTGTATGTGGTGTGTGTGTGTGTGTGAACAGATTTTTTGCCGTAAATCGACGTTTTCTCCAAACGGCTGGACCGATTTCAAAAATTTAAAAGCCATTTGATGTATCTCGATGAGGACTATCGTCTCTGAGTTTTGTGCGGCGAACGGCCGGGCCGTTTCTTTGTAAATTGCAGAAAAGTGAAAAATTTTTCGTCCACGTTTTAGCCCGCAACTCTGAATCGATTCTGAAAATTCAAAAACCGTTCGATAGATATTGGTTGGGAATCGTGCTGATTAGTTTTTGGTAAAGATCGGCCGGGCCGTTTTCTGTAATAAAGTTTAAAAAAAAAAAAATTTCGACGATTTTATGATTATTTTTTTGACGATAGATACCATAGTTTTCTAGGTTTAGCTTTAAAAATTCGTCAAAGTTTGCAAAAATCAGTATGGTCTTTTTGGCATTTGTCAAAATTAGACTTTTGATCGACGTTTTCTCAAAAACGCCTGAACCGATTTTAGAAATTTAAAAGCCATTTGATGTATTTCGGTGAGGACTATCGTTTGTCAGTTTTGTGCAACGATCTGCCAAGCCGTTTCTTGTAATTGAAAAAAACTTTTCGTCCACATTTAAGCTCATCCTACCGAACGATTTTAAAAAATCAAAAACTGTTCGAAAGATATTAGTTGGGAATGGTGCTGATTATTTTAGGTGAAAATCTACCGAGCCGTTTTCTTGTAATTAACTGTTGAAAAAAAGTGTTAAATTTTCGTCCACATTCAAGCTCATCCTACCGAACCGATTTTGAAAAATCAAAAACTGTTCGAAAGATATCATTTGGGAATGATGCTGATTAATTTTAGGTGAAAATCTACCGAGCCGTTTTCTTGTAATTAACTGTTGAAAAAAGTGTTAAATTTTCGTCCACATTTAAGCTCATCCACCGAACCGATTTTGAAAAATCAAAAACTGTTCGAAAGATATTAGTTGGGAATGATGCTGATTAATTTTAGGTGAAAATCTACCGAGCCGTTTTCTTGTAATTAACTGTTGAAAAAAAGTGTTAAATTTCGTCCACATTTAAGCTCATCCTACCGAACCGATTTTGGAAAATCAAAAACTGTTCGAAAGATATCATTTGGGAATGATGCTGATTAATTTTAGGTGAAAATCTACCGAGCCGTTTTCTTGTAATTAACTGTTGAAAAAAAAGTGTTAAATTTTCGTCCACATTTAAGCTCATCCTACCGAACCGATTTTGAAAAATCAAAAACTGTTCGAAAGATATTAGTTGGGAATGGTGCTGATTAATTTTAGGTGAAAATCTACCGAGCCCTTTTCTTGTAATTAACTGTTGAAAAAAAGTGTTAAATTTTCGTCCACATTTAAGCTCATCCTACCGAACCGATTTTGAAAAATCAAAAACTGTTCGAAAGATATTAGTTGGGAATGATGCTGATTAATTTTAGGTGAAATCTACCGAGCCGTTTTCTTGTAATTAACTGTTGAAAAAAGTGTTAAATTTCGTCCACATTTAAGCTCATCCTACCGAACCGATTTTGAAAAATCAAAAATGTTCGAAAGATATTAGTTAGGAATGATGCTGATTAATTTTAGGTGAAAATCTACCGAGCCGTTTTCTTGTAATTAACTGTTGAAAAAAAGTGTTAAATTTTCGTCCACATTTAAGCTCATCCTACCGAACCGATTTTGAAAAATCAAAACTGTTCGAAAGATATTAGTTGGGAATGGTACTGATTAATTTTAGGTGAAAATCTACCGAGCCATTTTCTTGTAATTAACTGTTGAAAAAAAGTGTTAAATTTTCGTCCACATTTAAGCTCATCCTACCGAACCGATTTTGAAAAATCAAAAAACATATGAAGCCTCTGCCTAGAAATATACTTCGTCTCCAAGGTCGTGAAATGACCAAGAAATTCTTTACTTTAATCAAGTTATAATAATTATCATCGTTTTTTACAATTTGGAAAAATAATCGTATGCGTCGATACAATTTGTCACAATGAGAACCATTATGTATTCAGATTATTATATAAAAATAATAAAAAGAATGAAAAATATTTTTTTTTATAATCAATGATAGTGATAAATATTTTTTTATTTAGAAATAGTTTAGAAATTTAGAAATAGTTTTCTTGTAATAAAGTTTAAAAAAAAAAAATTTCGACGATTTTTATGATTATTTTTTTGACGATAGATACCATAGTTTTCTAGGTCATACTAAAATATTACGGCCCTACGACAACTGGTTTAGCTTTAAAAATTCGTCAAAGTTTGCAAAAATCAGTATGGTCTTTTTGGCATTTGTCAAAATTAGACTTTTGATCGACGTTTTCTCAAAAAACGCCTGAACCGATTTTAGAAATTTAAAAGCCATTTGATGTATTTCGGTGAGGACTATCGTTGTCAGTTTTTGTGCAACGATCTGCCAAGCCGTTTCTTTGTAATTTGAAAAAAACTTTTCGTCCACATTTAAGCTCATCCTACCGAACGATTTTAAAAATCAAAAACTGTTCGAAAGATATTAGTTGGGAATGGTGCTGATTAATTTTAGGTGAAAATCTACCGAGCCGTTTTCTTGTAATTAACTGTTGAAAAAAAGTGTTAAATTTTCGTCCACATTCAAGCTCATCCTACCGAACCGATTTTGAAAAATCAAAAACTGTTCGAAAGATATCATTTGGGAATGATGCTGATTAATTTTAGGTGAAAATCTACCGAGCCATTTTCTTGTAATTAACTGTTGAAAAAAAGTGTTAAACTTTCGTCCACATTTAAGCTCATCCTACCGAACCGATTTTGAAAAATCAAAACTGTTCGAAAGATATTAGTTGGGAATGATGCTGATTAATTTTAGGTGAAAATCTACCGAGCCGTTTTCTTGTAATTAACTGTTGAAAAAAAGTGTTAAATTTTCGTCCACATTTAAGCTCATCCTACCGAACCGATTTTGGAAAATCAAAAACTGTTCGAAAGATATCATTTGGGAATGATGCTGATTAATTTTAGGTGAAAATCTACCGAGCCGTTTTCTTGTAATTAACTGTTGAAAAAAAGTGTTAAATTTTCGTCCACATTTAAGCTCATCCTACCGAACCGATTTTGAAAAATCAAAAACTGTTCGAAAGATATTAGTTGGGAATGGTGCTGATTAATTTTAGGTGAAAATCTACCGAGCCGTTTTCTTGTAATTAACTGTTGAAAAAAAGTGTTAAATTTTCGTCCACATTTAAGCTCATCCTACCGAACCGATTTTGAAAAATCAAAAACTGTTCGAAAGATATTAGTTGGGAATGATGCTGATTAATTTTAGGTGAAAATCTACCGAGCCGTTTTCTTGTTATTAACTGTTGAAAAAAAGTGTTAAATTTTCGTCCACATTTAAGCTCATCCTACCGAACCGATTTTGAAAAATCAAAAACTGTTCGAAAGATATTAGTTGGAATGATGCTGATTAATTTTAGGTGAAAATCTACCGAGCCGTTTTCTTGTAATTAACTGTTGAAAAAAAGTGTTAAATTTTCGTCCACATTTAAGCTCATCCTACCGACCGATTTTGAAAAATCAAAAACTGTTCGAAAGATATTAGTTGGGAATGGTACTGATTAATTTTAGGTGAAAATCTACCGAGCCATTTTCTTGTAATTAACTGTTGAAAAAAAGTGTTAAATTTTCGTCCACATTTAAGCTCATCCTACCGAACCGATTTTGAAAAATCAAAAACATATGAAGCCTCTGCCTAGAAAATATACTTCGTCTCCAAGGTCGTGAAATGACCAAGAAATTCTTTACTTTAATCAAGTTATAATAATTATCATCGTTTTCTACAATTTGGAAAAATAATCGTATGCGTCGATACAATTTTGTCACAATGAGAACCACTTATGTATTCAGATTATTATATTAAAAATAATAAAAAAGAATAAAAAATATTTTTTTTATAATCAATGATAGTGATAAATATAAATTTCTTAATAATTATAAAATAAAAAAAATATTGTTAAAGGCAGATCAAGTTGCTTATTCTAAAATTGGATCGATTAAGTATACTATTTACACATTTCGGGAAGTTCATGCAACTTGCTTCAGGCTAAATGCACCTTCAACTAGTTTCTTGTGAATTGATGGAGTAGGTTATTTACTATAAATATCATAATTTTCTCTATTTTGTACATGTATTGACGTATTTATCTAATCAAACGCTTTGTCTAAAGAACTGTCATCATCATCGTCATCTGTCGTTATATAAAGCTCAATATTGCAACATGCAATCTTGCATTTCTTGAATTTTTCAAAACAGTCACTACCTTTTGCTTCTACCTCATATAATGGAAAGACGAAAATGCTCTTCTAAGTGAAACGCCACAAGAGGCTATGTAGCCTTTTATATTTCACGTTATGGTTATCGGTTTAAAACACCAGGCAATACAATAAAAATTATTTTGTTTATAATAAAAATTTAGAAAACATAGATTCCTCTAGAATTAGAGTATTGTAGTTTTGTGACCGGTCTGATCAAACGTTTTGTCTAACAATAAGGAACCGCCATCATCATCGTCATCTGCTAGTTTATTTATTATTATTATTATTATTATTTTTTTTATTTGACCTCGCTTACTCTGAGCATTTAGCCACCTACAATTTTTTATTTATTTACATTCTAATTTTTATATCATTTTCAATCTATATATGTATCCTATTTCATATTCTTCTTATTTTTCTGCTTCTTAATTTCTTCAATTCTTGCTCTTTTCAAATATACGAGTATAATTCTATTTAACTTCTAGCTTCAATGAATTTTTTTTTCATTTTTCTTTTTAATTTCAGCTCAGTTCCAATATTTCTCTTCTTACTCCTAACATAATTCAGCTATTCGAACTCTGTTATTCCTATTTTTCTTAATATTTATTCAAATTCTGCTTAACAACACAATTTTTATTTGATTTCAAATTAACTATACATTTTTCTTCCTACATTCTAAGTCAATGATAGGATTTGATCCGAAGATCCATGTCGTGTGAATCGAACACAAAATGCTCGCCACAAAATAGTCATTAACTGTCAGTTTAGGTTCACTGTAACGAAAACACTTAAATGCTTCTCTAAATGATACTCCACAAGGTCATGTGACCATTACCACCACATGTACATGGGCAGTTCCAATTATTTCCACCAATTGGCAATATCTATCCAGGGATTTGGTTTAGGTAATATAACCAATTAACCAAATCGAGTACAGCATAAACTTCTTTTGGGGCAAAAATACCAATGTCTTCCACACCATCTTCTTTCTCAAGACAATATGCTTGGACTTACGTTTATTGTATTAGAAGGAATTGTGTAAATTTATTTGGATCAACCAAAACCGATTATAAAAGTGCAAGTGAAGTGCATAACTTGTAGTAAAGTGAATTTGCAACTATGCAAACTGCACAACTATGCAAATATTTCGCTCTGGACAAAACCATGCTTTTTAAGCGAGATTCCACTGTTCACTATATAGTTTCTTATCCATAGAATAAAATTTCTCGACTTGACTTGATTTGTCCCGATCAGCCGTCCGATTATTTCCCTTCGCGCCCGTCGGTCCATTTGCATTTTATGCACCGCATATTACACAGCATCACAGCACCGTTGACAGAACAAAGTTAGTCGAGCGTGCCATGCGCAATTTCGTTTCTGCAAATGCATCAGCGCGCGGGCTCCGTGCATGCATGCGTGAGTGCATTTATTTTGTGGTTTTTATTTACGGCATACGAGTATACTGTGCTGGCACTGGCACATGAGGCCGCATGGAGGCCAAATGCGGTTCTCTGCAGTGTCCAAACAAACGCAAAATACGTGATGGATAGAGAGATAGATCTACGGAGTAGTTTATTCTAACTACTTTTATCCGATATTTTTCTTTTTTATCACGATAGCCAAAATATTTTATGTTTTTATAATTTCTTATTTTATATCACCTGCAGAACATAATACCGACGGGTAAAAGCCCATGATGACGCCCGGCGCTATGTTTATTAACATTAATTAACACCACTACACATCGACACTTTATTGCTGCGAAGGACCAGATAAAATTAGGTATCACAAAGGCTATCAGACCTGTAATAATAAAGAACTGAATAGAAAATAATAACTAGTTAGAAAAGTAGAAATTGTTTATAAAAATGTAATGTATTCAATTTTAGTAATTTCTATTAGATTTTATCGGGTCAAGGTATACGTACAGACTGAGGATGAATTTCTTAAAAACTATCTTCGTACCTAGAGTAAATATATTTTATTACATCTAGATAGAAAAGCTAGATGTTTCATTCATGAGGCTCGAACAGCCCATAAGATAATATTTGCATATAATGTAATAAACTTTCAACAATGTAAAGAACTGACAAGAATTGCATTTAGTGCTCGTCATGTTCACGAAAATCATGTTAAATTTACTGCATTGTTACATAATATTTTAATATTTATCGAACATAATTCTGATTGCATATTTTAAATTGTAGTAATTTTTAGAGGTTTAGAGGTTCAAATAGTCTGAACTATCGTCCACATATTTCATAAATAGGATATATCCGACTAATTTTTCTTAAGGAGGTGTTCCGTTCTAGAATTTAAAAAAATCGATTATGTTTTTTTGCACATTTTCAAAGTCTTGAACAGTGAGTTCAAGAATATATGTACAAGAATATTTCTCAAAATTTTAATAATTTTTGGAGATATTGATGTTTGACCACGATAATTCTCTTCTAATTTCTTCCTCCGTGAAACTTCAAAAGCATTTTTCACAAAACTGTCTTTTTCAATGCAATAACCACGAGATCTCAGTTTCTATGGACCCATTCGCTTGAAATTTTTACAGTCTTTTTTGTTAGACTTCTCTTTAGCTAATCTCCAAATGAACTAAGCTAATCTCCAAATTTCGCTTTTACTATTTTTTCTTAAATTCGAGAATATCATAAAAAGTTGTAAATAGAATATTTTCTTTCAGGCAGTCGCTATTTTGTGAAAAAACAATTTAATTTATCCATAGTTGAAACGATTGCGATTATTTGCAAGGCCAAAATTATGGGTATGGTTAGGTGCCAAATTTTTGAGATCCCCTTTATCACATTCTAGAATTAAAACTTGGACTATTTTTATTTATTTTTTTTTTATTTTCTCAAATCATTAAAAAATAAATTGATTAATATATGATAAAAATATTGTCTTTTTTACAGTTTTTTAAAAATTACACAAAATTTATGTCTAGAATATTCACTCAAGATCAGAATAATGTATGTATAATTTATTGCAATTATGTGAAAATAATCCACGTTACTAAAATTTGTTTTTGTAAATTGTAGATTGAAGTCTTAGTGCATTGCAAAAAATAACCAATAGATTGAAGAATATTATTTATTTAATTCATAACTAGTAAAGAAATGAAAAAATCAGCTATAGTGATTTGATTATTATTTAATGATACAGACACATCAGTCGCATTGATTTTCATCAATCAGAATTTATCTAATGTGTTAGGCAGTTGATTATTATTGCAATGGGGCTGTTTTTATTTAAATCCCTATTTATATTTCCAAGTGAAAACAAATATGACCACTGCTTCATATCAGGTTGTCCGACGAGTATTGCACCTAAAACATTGTAGGCCATGAACAAATCGTATTTAACTATAGTTAAATCTAAATCCCTTTTTCTTCTATACATAAGATAAATAAAAGACATTTTGTTTTGAATTAATAGAAAACTGAACAAACGACATTTTTAGTAATTTTATCAAGAATTTGTATCTAGTTAATATTAATATTTATTTAACCTTTATTCTCAAGATTACATAATAGAGTTTTCGTATTAACAATTAAAATATTCGATTAAAGTTCCTAAAATTACAATGTGACATGCATATAAAGATCAATGGAATTATTAAGAGCATCACGTTAATTATTATATATTTTAGCAAATATTCCGAATAATACCCAATTGTACCAAAATATGTGTCTTTGTATTATTGTAACTCTAACAACTCCAAGAAAAAATATAAATATTATATCAAGATTATTATATTGTTACTTTTCCTTTTCTATTCATTTTCTATAGCATATAGATAATATAAAAATCAATTGGTGAGTAAATAATCTATTTTTAATTACATGCAATTGAAAAGCATTCCTAGGTAATGACATCAAAGTATAATATTATGTTTCTATCAATGTTATACACATGTGCAAAACTTCTATCATGTTGCCTTAATTATTTAAACCATCAAAAATTTTATCGTCCATTTTATCGCGTTTCATCCGCCCTGTGATAAATCTCGGTGAGATGTGAAACATATGAACCTTGGTACGTGTTTTTTTTATTTTTAATTTTTCATCGTTGATTTTTGTTGACACATTTCAACGCTGAAACAGTCGGCTATATCATATAAATCATGATAGACCCGCTGACTGGCAGTTCTGGCGCCTGCCAGTACGTAAATTAAACATTGCATGAAGAACCGTGGACTCTGATTGCATTTCGAGCCGGTTTGTGTTTGATCATATGTAGAGGTACCCGTTTCAGAAATTGGTAGTCGATGAAAAAATAAATGTTTATCGACAACGAATGAATTTTCCGGAATAACTGGTAGATGAAATTTGATATTGCTAGGCAGTCGTTGAAAAATAAATTGTGAAGTGAAAAATAAATGGTGAAGTCTTATAAACACGATTCTTGTTTAAGGTTTTATATGATTTAAAGCTTGATGCTGCCACTTTGCAATAATAATATCCTTATTTTACATATTTTGATTATTTTGTCGGTATAATTATATTTATTTCTCTGATAGTATTTAAACAACAATATTCTATATATAAAGTAATACAAAGTAGTTTATTCCATGGAGCAGGCTGTCAAAATAGGATGATTGTATCAAAAATGCTTCATGTTATACCAAGCTAAAATACCTCCTCTTTCACTTCTATGTAGATATCCTCACCAAATCCGTACTGAATATAATTTTGTATTCTAACAAGTTATTAACTACAAAAAAAATATCTCTTTAAAAGACAATCATTATAGAAAATTCAGAACTTGATATGTTATGCAGTGTGGAAGAAATACTTCACTCAAAACCATTCAACATAATTCAATAAGTTAAATTAAATGTAGAAAATCTTTCAAGTTAGTTTAGATAATTTATATTTAATTAAACTAATTAAATTGTATCGAATAGTTTTGGATGATGTACTTCGTTGCGCTGCATAACATATATAAATGTTTAAAATTTTCGAAGAACTTTAATTTTTTTAAATTAATTCAGATGTTTGAATTGAAGCTCCCTATACTGAATTTCTTTCAATGCAGTATTCTCTTGGATAGTTAATATTAGAACGTTTTCTTGAATAGTAAAGGGCCATTATTAGTAATTTAAGACTATCCCTTCATTATATTGTCAATTATTTGGAAATAGTATACCAGATAATCACGAGCCATTTTAGAAGTTCAACTGATCAAAATTGATCAAAAAATGTAAGTTATGTGTTGATCATGATATTTTATATAGATTTTATACAATTTGAAATTTCTAGAGATTAAGTAGCCTTAATCATTTAATAAACTAATCTCAGTCGATACAAACTAAATTAGAAATAATCTATTATTTATAAAAACAATATTACATTTTTGAATTTTCATTAAATTTTGTTAGTTGGAATAGTTTTGAAACTGATGACATATAATTACTTGTAACTTACTTGTAATATCTATATTAAAATCATTGCTCAATTTGATGAGAAAAGCAAACGCAAAAAAGAAGTAAATGAAAATATACTGTAATAATTCACGAATGTATCAACATTCAATTTATTCTGATGGCACTGTAATTTCGATTATTTTAACGCTATTCATGATATCTTATGCAACTGAAATATATTATTCACATTGTTTATACTAAGTATTGCTCGAAGTTTGATTCTTTCTGAATGATAGCAAAAAAGTATATTATTATATCTATTACTATATTGATGTGATACAAAATTCATTTTGCTAATAGCAAGAAACAGAGAAGACGCTTGTCGTTCTCTTGTTTCGTTATTGAAAGGCTGCAAGTTTGTAATAAACTCAGGTGCGAGTCACCAGGAAGAAGCATTTTACTTATAAATTACTCTTGCATTACACATTATTAAAATTACTCAACGACGCTTTTTTATTCTTATCATGATAATTAATATTCAATGTTAGTGGCATCATATGTAGAAACACACCCAAACATTTTGCGCTTTCAAACTCACAAAAAATAAAAAATATATTTACAAAAATTTTTAATATATAAAGATCTAGTTGTATATAAATAGACATAATATAGTATATTAATAATACTAATAATAATAATCAATAGTTGTCTATGTGAAGGGTATGAGAGCATCACAAGTCATGTTTCTTACCTTGTTTATTATTACAGTTACCATGTATATACTTTTCCAAACTTCTGATTTTCCAAACTTATTCTTGGTCCTGTGCTTCGGCTTACAGTTTCTTATCTTTTCACTGCTCACGCAAGTCAATCATCTGCATTCTTAATCTAATTGGAACATTCCTATCAGTTCTTCTATTTTACCTTCGACGACGTCGTGTAAGAAGCACTTTTTGCGACATTGGTTCAATACAGTTTCATTTTATTTTGAGGATGGTGCTCATTATTGCTCTTTCTTCTCAATACTTCGTTATATGTTACCCTATCTGTCCTCTTTATTTTCTCTATTTGCATCCAGCCCACATTTCAAAACTCTCTAAATAGTTATTCTCAGTCTCTGATCCGCACAGAGCTATGCTTCAGGCATAGCACTTCATTAGTCTCGTCTGAAATTCGAGACTCTCTTTGGTCGTCAGTAGCAATCCTTGTCCTGATCTCTACCGTGCAGTATCTGTTTTTGATCAAGATACTTTCCAAGTATCTGAAGTGATTCATTATAAATAGACATACTTATGTGTAAATAAACTTACTTAATTTTATTCTAAAAATTATTTGATTACATCAGCGTCCTCGCAGGCTCGCCTAAATAATTCTGGTAAAATTCGCACAAAACGTTTCAATTATTATCACCGTTTTATACTATTTTGAACTCTGACAGGTACTTTCATTCATATTTCTTATATAATTTTTGTAACTTCTTTAAGCTTTCGCACCACTTTTGCAATCTTGTATCCCTTAATCCAATTCATACTTAATGAACTCTTTTATATCTCTAAAAAAAATTTAGTCTTTTCAACATATAAAACTCTTTCATACCTCTTGAAATTATTTATATTTTTTATACCCTTTCGTTCAAATTAAACTTAACTTACTCTTCTGATCATAGTTATGACTTTCATATCACTTATACGATTCTTATGACAATTGTTATCTCTTAAACTCTCAATCTTTGTAGTGAATCAAAAATCTTTACTTATTTTATTATTTGTATGTTCTCATGTATTTTTATTATGTAGGTATACTAAAAATTATAATTTTTATATTACTTTACGTTTCAAGACCAACGAACATTTTAGTATACCTTAGAAAAAATTTAAAATTTATATATGTGTGTGTATGTTTGGATACAATTTTATGTCCACGATTTCGGGCGCACGGATCAATCAATTCGAATAATTCAAAAAGCATTCGATTCGCATTGATAGGGAGATGTGCCAATTAGTTTTTGTCATGGACAGCTGTATCCTGCATTTCGAACATACAGAGCAAGAAGTGCAAAAATATCCATTTTTCCATAAGAGACAAATAATGAAAGTTCTAGTTTTTATAATAGCTATTAATTGATCATTTTTTGTTGAATGATTATTTTTAAAGGTTCTTGTCGTTTATGTTTAATTGCAGTACAGAAAGTTTCAGCAATTTGCCTTAAGCCAGGATGCCATATACCACTAGTTAACTTCCCGTAGGGCAAGTTATAGTAATCGCAAAAAAATCGAAAATGAAAATTTTTATAATTTTTTACGTTTTGAAACCTCCTGAACATTTTGGCATACCTTAGAAAAAATGAAAGTATGTATGCCTATATGTGTGTGTGTGTGCGTGTATGTATGTATTTGTGGTTACAAATTTTTGTCGACGATTTCGGGAACACGGATGAACCGATTTGAATAATTCAAAAAACATTCGATTCGTATTGATAAGGAGACGTGCTGATTAGTTTTTGGCGAAGTCAGGTTAAGCCGTTCCGAAGATACGGGGCAAAAAGTGCCGAAAACGGTAACTCAGTTTTTAAGAGAACGGAAGGTCCGATTTGAATAATTTAAAAAACATTTTATTTGTATTGACTAAATGAAGAACTGTTAAAATTTTTGGAGGCAGGTCCAACGACTATGGAGATAAGGAGGAAAAAGTAAAAAATTGAGCCATTTGACGGTCAAAAATAAACATTAGACATAGGCACATCAAATAATTAGATATTATATAGAGATTTTAACAACAATAAGTATACATTTTGTTTACATTCCTATGGGTTCCGTACCAATGTTTACGCGTTAGACAGCGACGCGGCGCTTACGCGCTTTGATATTTCGTCTTTATGCAGTTAAAGCAAAACGATTGCTTTGAAAAAAAGTTCAGAATTTCCCAAATATTTCAAAATAAATGCTTTAGGATAGAATGATTTAAGATGATATTTAATATGGTTCGAAATTCTATGAAAACTTTCAAATCATTGATCAACTTTTATTGATTATTATTGATTATTTTTAATTACTCGAATTTTGAATTGCGTTACGAGAAGTTCCAGCAATTTGCCTTAAGGCAGGATGCCCTAATTGCCTTAAGACAGAATTCCACTTACAGCTAGTCTTCTTTATTCCTCATATACTAGCACACCTTCATTTTATACATTTGTATACAGTTTATACACTTTCATATTTCTTAAATTTCATTCACACCTCTTATTGCCTCTTATACTTCTTTATACTTCCTATGCTTTTTGATATCTCTTATACTCTTTCACGCATCTTTAATATCATTTCAAAGACTCTGTCTATCCTTCCTCGTGTAAAACTAAAGAAAACATCATGTGCAACTGAGTTTATCTTCGGCCGAAACGCGAGCAGCGTTTGGAGTCTGGGGCGATCAATTTCGTTGATAGCTATCACAAGCGTGTTATTTATCGCCCCGTACAACACACACCCGTCGGATGGAACATTTAGTAATAATCTGAAGCTCCTGTGATGAAGCTGAAGCTGAAGCCAGACATTTCCTTTTTGACGAAGTGCCTTGTTCCAAGATAACGCGCGGGCTCATCATTTGTAAACGATGGCCACTTAATTTCGATATTCAAGTAATCATTAATGTGTCATTGCGGTTATTGATTTTGTTATTGATAGTTTTTATGGGGAAATATGAGGTAGATATTTCATTGAATACTCTACAAAGTGAAAAGTATATATATACATTGTATATATATATAACATGGATTTGGAAATATAAACACACAACACTTTTTATTTTGCACTTATGTATTAAATATTAGAAATATTTTAGACTCATCTTCAGTGTAATAAAACTAAACTAGTTGGTATTGGTATTTTACCTTGAGGCAAGTTACATGAACTTTCCGATATGTGTAAATAGTCAACTTAATCAACAAAAAATAAATTAATTTATGAGTGATTAAAAGTACTTCGTGAATTTATTACACATATTCGAAAACGAACGAACACATTAACTCGAATTAATCAATAAAGTTTATAATTGAACCAGTTTCCATATGACTTTAATAATTTAGTATGTTCATAAAGACCAAGTACTCTATCATTATACCAAGCAAATCGTCTAATTTTAATTTTAACAAACGTCAAAAAACTACTTATTTTTTCAAATTTTGATTAATGTTTAAAGTGAAACTACTTGTCGTAAGCCCGTAACATTTCAATAAGTTCTATAAGACCATGATATATATCGCCAAAAAAAGTTTCATAAAAATTGGCTTAATTTTTTTTTCAACCGTTAATTACAAGAAAACAGCTCGGTAGGTTTTACCTAAAACTAATCAGTATCATTTCCAACTAATATATTTCGAAAAGTTTTTGATTTTAAAATCGATTCAGTAGTTTGAGCTTAATTGTAGACGAAAAGTTTAACTCTTTTTTCTGTTACATGGGCTTCTGTCATGTCATGTGAAATCATGTGATTTTGAAAAGTGAATATAGAAATAAATAGAAACAACAGAAAATTTAAGAAATAGATGTCACTAGAGTATAAAAATATTTTTTTGATCAGAAAAGGTTTGTTTGGATATAATGTGAATATTGTGTGTATATATATAAATTAGGAAAATTAGGAATTATTGTTTATAGATTACAAAGTATTTATGAGATTTAGATATATATTATGCAAAATCTTAGTATCTGTACGTGAATCAACTGAATTATTTGTGTTCGCTATTAACATCGATTCAGCAATGCTTTTTTGAAAAAGATCTTTCTTATGATATAAAATTTTGGAATAAATATATATCTTAATATATATGAAGTTAGTGTCACGTTGTTTAGCAGCGATGGACACCTAAAATACTGAACAGATTTTAGGAACCTGAACTGAACAGATTTAAAATTTGATTATATTAAAAATCTCAATTTATAGTCGAAATATTATATTTTTGGTAAAGTCAATATTTACAATTGTAGAATCAATTTGATTTGTGTCTAGAACAATGACCTACGAACAATTCCAGCGTTTCTATTGTAGTTCATTATGGGCTTGGTTAAAGTTAACAGTTAAAGATTATATATTATTATCTGCTAAATAAATTAATATAAACATTATAATATAAACATGTTGCCTGTTGTGAATTGATGGTAATTATTGGTGGAAAGTATAGTAAAAAAAATATATTTGTGAGATTATTGAAGTTTATTTTTATCATATATTAATATTATAGTTTATGAAATTAAACGTGTTTGACAAATTTCAAATTAACAAATACATATTTTATGGTCAGGGGCAGAAGCGATAGTTAAAATATAAAAATAGTTGGGTCTGGTGTTAAACAGATTATTACATGAAATGTGTTGTAGGATACTTTGACACATTTGTTAACTGATTTACATTCATGAAACAATATTTTAAAATAACGTAATGTGTAATAATATTTAAAAATAACATTATTACTGTCAAAAATTATAGAACGCAATAAAATATCTATTAATCAAAGTTATATTGATAGCATACTATAGGTATGTGTAAACATATGCATTATAAAGAATTTACTGTAAATAAGAATTTGAAGCAAAAATATTAAAATTTATTGAAAAAATATTTCGTAGACGGATATAATGAGAAACATGTAAGTGCAAAATACTAAACGTTTTTGAAATATTCGCAAAAAATCAAATTTATTGCAAATACACATTGTTGTTTAACCATTCATAAAGATATCTACATAAGAAAGAGTAAATAACATATATTCAGTAGATTTTAATAAAAGCCACAGCAAAGCGTGGCCGAGTACGATAGTATATATATATATATATATATAATTATATATATATATATATATATTATTCAAGCAAAAGAATAAATTTTAACATTATATACATATCTTTTTAACCTCGTCCATCTATCGAAATCGTTCGCAGGAAATTGTTCTCAGTAAAATCAGATCGTCTCGTATTGTAGGTACGATATTCAAAATCCTTTAGTATTATTTATGAAGTCCTAAAAAGACAACGGCCGGTTATTGAGTCCGATGGAACGGATATCGAAAGGCCATTCAGATAAACATCAACGGAAGTAGGTACGCGTCTCTCTCAATCGCGGGATAATACTCAGTTTGTAATGGGAGGGCCAATATAGAGATTTGTGTACCTTTTTTATGTAAAACAAAGAAAATGAGATTCTATTTAAAAAAAAAACTACAATATTTTTCCTTAAGCCTTATAGGTTTTGATTTAACTTTAAATTGTGATGATAAGACTGCCTAACAGTTTTTTAACTTCCCGTAGGGTAAGTTATTGTAATGGGCCGAAAATCGAAATTGAAACTTTTTACATTTCTCGACGTTTTGAAAGTTTCTGAACATTTTGACATATCTCAGAAAAAATGAATGTATGTGTGTGTGTATGTATGTATGGATACAATTTTTCGTCCACATTTCGGGCGCACGGATCAACCGATTTGAACGGTTCAAAAAACATTCGATTCCCATTGATAGGGAGATGTGCTGATTAGTTTTTGGCAAAGGCAGGTCCAGCAGTTACGGAGATAAAGAGCAAAGAGTGCAGAAAATAGAAATCGAATTTTCGATAGAACGGAGCATCCGATTTGAATGATCTAAAAAACATTCAATTAGTAATGATTGGGAGAAGTGGTTATTAGTTACTGGCAAAGGCAAAGCCAGCCATTTTGAATTGAAACTTTTTACATTTCTCGACGTTTTGAAAGTTTCTGAACATTTTGACATATCTCAGAAAAAATGAATGTATGTGTGTGTGTATGTATGTATGGATACAATTTTTCGTCCACATTTCGGGCGCACGGATCAAACCGATTTGAACGGTTCAAAAAACATTCGATTCCCATTGATAGGGAGATGTGCTGATTAGTTTTTGGCAAAGGCAGGTCCAGCAGTTACGGAGATAAAGAGCAAAGAGTGCAGAAAATAGAAATCGAATTGAATCGATTTCGATCGGAGCATCCGATTTGAATGATCTAAAAAACATTCAATTAGTAATGATTGGGAGAAGTGGTTATTAGTTACTGGCAAAGGCAAAGCCAGCCATTTTGATGCGGAGCTAAATGTGCAAAAAATGGCAGTTTTTGAGAGAACTAAGCGTCCGATTTAAATGATTCACAGAACTTTCTACTTTTTGTATGTCGAAAATAATTCAGATTTTCATTTTGTTTATGTTCTAATATACTTTACAAATAATTTCAATTTTCCAATTCAGTTTATATTATTCTTATAAATATTATACAATGTTACAAGTATTTTAAAACATTTAATATTCCTCGATCATTTCGTTACGGTACGGGAAGTTCCAGCAATTTGCCTTAAGGCATGATGCCATACACCCCACTAGTATTTATTTTGTTTCTTGATATATTTAATTTGTCCTTGTTTTAGTTTTATTTTCAAATATATATGGATATTAAATACTTGCTTATCATTGGGAGTATAATAACAAATAAATAATTAAGTTCTGCCCTAGGGCAGGTCCGCGAGCCTGGTTAATCTCGAACTCGGTTTAGTGTGAGAGATTTCCAAATGCCATTTCACACCGCAATGTTCGGAACGTACTATTATCTATTGGTGAAATACTTTTTATTAATTTTTTAAAGTAAACATTGCTATCATTCTAACTAATAACGTAAATATTATATTATATTAGAGTATCTTACCATATTTTTACCCTTTATATCACTTTTTTATTCAAAAATCAGTTTTTTTTCTATTGATTTTTTTCTATATTTTATTTATTTATTTCTATGAACAATAAAACAAAAATAATATTTAAATATTTCCATGGATTTGATTTTAAAATACAGCATCAATGAGAAATCTAGTTAAGAATTTAAGTGAATTTTTATGTTATTCTTTAATACTTTTTGTCTTTATTTTAGTGGACTTTACTCATAAAAAAATCGAACAAATTACTATACTTATAATTTATCTATGCAGATATTTTTTATTCGAGTTGAATTTTTGAATACCTCGGAATTAGGTAGTGTTTTATTAGGCAATTCACAACTAGATAAATTAAATTTATATGAATTTTCTTTATTTATTATTGCAGTTAAATTCTTAGAATTGTAGTCACATATTAAAATTTCATAAAAAATATGAGAATTGTATATAATTAATAGAACAATTTATATATAAATATTGCATTGATCTTATTTTATATAAATAATTACAATATACTACTGTTTGATTTAGAATTTCGGATTTGTTTTTTAACACGCATCAAATTGTTGCGAGATTATTATACCATGCACTAATTAGAAAAACATTTAACCATATTAGTATTTTATTTTGCAATGTCTATTCTATTATTTATTTAATTCAACGTAATAGACGTTTTTTTATGTATTTTAGGTTTTATTTATATTGTGATCTATTTTATTAATTTACTCATATTTTTATACTATACCATTCAATTGTATAGCAGGTATATTAGTTTTCTCAATTAAATCAATCTTTTATACAGTACCGAGACTAATACCAACATAAAGAGTTATATCAGGTTGAATTCAAGTCTTTTTACATGTATTAAAACTTATTATTTATTACTTTATAAACTAGCTGTAAGTGGAATTCTGTCTTAAGGCAATTAAGGCATCGTGCCTTAGGGCAATTAAGGCATCGTGCCTTAAGGCAAATTGCTGGAACTCCCGTACCAAAAATTATTATTTTTTTAAAAACGATTAACATTTTTGAAAAAAATTTACTTTGAAAAATAAGATTTTTGAGAAACTATAAATTGGACAAAAAATTACTTTTTTTTGAAAAAAAAGTTTTTTTTTTTAATTTTTTTTTTTGAAAAAAAAATTTTTTTTTCTTATTTTGATATATTGTGGAAGATCTGAACTTGTTTTTTAAAGCAATCGTACTGCTTTAACTGCATAGGGGACAAAATATAAAGCGCGTAAGCGCCGCGTCGCTGTCTAATGCATAAGCATTGGTACGGAACCTATAGGAATACTAACAAAATGTATACTTATTGTTAAAATCTCTATAAAATATCTGAAATTTGATGTGCATATCTAATGATCATTTTTGACCGCCAAATGGCTCATTTTTTTACTTTTTCCTCCATATCTCCGAAACCGCTAGAACCTACCTTCATGAAAATTTTATCGATTTTTTATCTTGTCAATACAAGTGAAACGTTTTTGAATTATTCAAATCGGACGCTCCGTTCTCTTAAAAACTGAGTTACCGTTTTCGGCACTTTTTGCCCCGTATCTTCGGAACGGCTAGACCTGCCTTCGCCAAAAACTAATCAGCACGTCTCCTTATCAATACGAATCGAATGTTTTTTAAATTATTCAAATCGGTTGATCGTGTTCCCGAAATCGTCGACAAAAATTTTGTATCCGCAACATACATACACACCACTACATACACACACACACACACACACACACACAATACATCCATTTTTTCTAAGGTATGCCAAAATGTTCAGAAACCTCTGAAACGTAAAGATATATAAAAATTTTCATTTTCGATTTTTTTGCGATTACTATAACTTACCCTACGGGAAGTTAAAAATATGACATTTATTTCCTTCTTAACTTTTGAATGCCACCTTTAATTCTGCATTCTATTTTATAATTTTAGTTTATAATGTAGTTGCTGCGTTGTATCTTATTATTGATTTCAAAACCAACGATCTGCAATCAATGATTATTAGAAAATTGACCCCATAAATTTACTATAATACTTTTTTTCTAAAAACTCTTGAAAATCCTGAGTAGATCATTTTCCATCAAGATTCATATTCGAAAAGCTCTCGGACTTTCAGTCCGGGAATATCAAATGCGGGCGATATAAGACAACGGAATTGAAAGAAGACATAA
>NW_020536999.1:52164644-52200919 GCF_003426905.1 Ctenocephalides felis | reverse complement strand
AAATGGACTGGGATTTGAACCCAAAATCAAAATCAAAAGGCTGCGACGCTAGCCAATCACCACCAAGATATACAATCTTGTTGTAGTAACTCACTATCCTGAACCGCAGGTATAAGGTTCTAGATCTTTCTATGCCTTCTATGCATGACGTATGCCTACAAGAAGCGACGCGCGTCACACGGCGTCCTTAGCCTTTAATGCAAAATTGTTAATTATAGTATGTTTTAAGATACTAGTTTTGCTGGAAATAATCGAATAATATTTTCAGTTATGTGTAATGTGTAATAGTGTTATAGTGTACATTGTTTTCTAATGTGTGTAATGTGCATTGGTGCGAAATATATACCACAAACAAGTTTGGTTTAGTAAGCATTGTCTCTGAAAAATATACAATATTTCATTTCTTGTTGTTACTTTGGATTAAAATACAAAGGTTTGAAAGTTCAACTTAATTTACGTCATCTGATTTGATTTGGGGATGGATAGATTAAGTAATAAGTTATGTATATCTAACATAACCTTAGTTTTAATAGACGAATTCTTTTTACTATTGGTGAGTATAATACTTAATTATGCGTTTATGCATTGTAACTAATAGCTATTTATTTTTAGAATAATTACTGCTAACTACATATATTAGTATCTCTAATAAATAATCGGAAACTAGCTATTCGAAATGTCAAAATTTGCAAGTTTTCAATAAAAATGGTAAGAAATGCAAGATAATTTTATTTTTCTCACTAAGGATTTTTATATTGATCAGGAGTTTAAACACATTGAGAAATCAGTTGTACATATTACGTGAAATATAATAAAATATAACATAATAAAATATAACATAACCTAATCTTTTTGAGTGAAGACATACTGCACTTTCATATTTATAAAGGTAAGACAATACTTGTTATAATATAATTATATGTCTCTGCATTTAAAACATATTCTTATTTATTTTCAGGTAATATTGTTGTAAGCGCAGAAAATAGAGAAACTGGTTTGCTTAGTAGTAAAATGTTATCGAAAAGTTTTCATCAAAAGTTTGTAACTAAATAAGTTATAGAAAGGAAAGATATAAATTTTGACAGAATAGTCATAATGTTTGATTATAATAAATGCAATGTGGAATGTCAATAAATCTGTACATTTGCATAGCAAGATTTTAGACTATGATATGAAGTCATTATTTTTAAGGTAAAAGTAGAGTCGAGTGCATTTTACAATCTCATTTTAACGCTTTCATAAATTATTCATATTGATAATATATAATGATATATTATAAATTTATTAACAAGGAATACGAGGTTTCAGATGACAATACAAACTTGGACAAAATATTTGGGGGTTATGATTGAAAAAGTTTCCCAGTCACTGTTCTAGACGATGAAATAAATATTTCATAATGGATAATAAATATATTAACAACAAATAAAATATGTTCAGATGCTGTGAAATGTTTTATCGAGTGATGATGTTATAAATAGTTAAGTTAATTTGCATTTATTACTTTTATTACTTTACCTACCTTACATTTGATATATATCACGTAAATTATAATCGAATAATTATTCGATTATAATTTACTTGATATTATCAAATGTAAGGTAGGTTTTCCAATGACTGTTCTAGACGATGAAATAAATATTTCATAATGGATAATAAATATATTAACAACAAATAAAATATGTTCAGATGCTGTGAAATGTTTTATCGAGTGATGATGTTATAAATAGTTAAGTTAATTTGCATTTATTACTTTTATTACTTTACCTACCTTACATTTGATATATCACGTAAATTATAATAGAATAATTATTCGATTATAATTTACTTGATATATATCAAATGTAAGGTAGGTTTTCCAATGACTGTTCTAGACGATGAAATAAATATTTCATAATGGATAATAAATATATTAACAACAAATAAAATATGTTCAGATGCTGTGAAATGTTTTATCGAGTGATGATGTTATAAATAGTTAAGTTAATTTGCATTTATTACTTTTATTACTTTACCTACCTTACATTTGATATATATCACGTAAATTATAATAGAATAATATTCGATTATAATTTACTTGATATATATCAAATGTAAGGTAGGTTTTCCAATGACTGTTCTAGACGATGAAATAAATATTTCATAATGGATAATAAATATATTAACAACAAATAAAATATGTTCAGAGATGGAAATGTTTTATCGAGTGATGATGTTATAAATAGGAAAGTTTATTTGCTTTTGTTATTGTTATAAAAAAAGTTTACTTGATATGTATTAATAAATATCTATTAAAAAAATAATCAATATTTATGACACTTTTGTGTTTTATAAATAATCATATTTTTAATGCAGTTATATATTTGTATCATTGTTTATATTTAATAAATGAATTTCCACAAAAACATTCTTAATAAATTTACGTATATGTTCATTTCAGAAATAAATAAATAAATAAATAAATAAATAAATTTCAGGTGTTTTATTGTTAAATAAATGACATTGATTTATGCGTTATATTATTTCAACTTCAAATCTTCAAATATTTGTGTAATATTTCAACATCAGTTATAAGTTTCAGAATAATTTAATAATTCAATAATTAATAATTCAAAATGTTCACCAGCTCTCTGTCTAATTGTATATTACCTTACCAACATTCAACAATTGTAGGCAACATTGGTTCCAAATTTCCAAATATAGACCAATATAGACCAATGTGGTTTACCTATATGGCCTCAATATAAAAAATGTTCAATTTTTATGACCAGCCGATATTGGTTTCAAATTTGACCAATGTAGATTTTATATTGCTTGTAGATTCAGACCATATTAATTTCTACATGGGTTATTGTAATATAAGACTAAATTTGGGATATGATAATCTTACTATTATCATACTATTATATTATACTATACTATTATATGTCATAGATAATTTAACTATTATCTATTATATCGTGAGATACCTATGCCATCAATTTCTCAATCCATACAAATAATCTATTACAGCTAGATTATTATTTGCTAACTTATTATAAATATATATATATATATATATATATATAATATATTTATATTTATATTATTATATTTATATATATATATATATATATATATATATATATATATATATGTGTGTGTTTATATATCTGTATATATATATCAGACACCCTACATACCTATTTAATATTAATGTGTTATATTTCTACCTTACGCCCTATGTATTATCTCTACCTATCTATTGCCTATACCTCTGCGTGACAGTCACGCAACTTAACCAATACTCTATCGGGTTCCACCACTGAAAATATATTATGGAACACACTGTTGTTTCTTTGGTTCATTTTCTATTTAATTGAGTAACTAATACTAAGGTGACGCGACAACACACGAAAAAAGACGGTTGTGTAGCGTTACGGTGATCGAGTGGTTAAGGTCGTGGCCTGTCACGCGACGGACCGGGGTTCGATTCCCGGTAAGGGTAAAAATAGTATGTAAGCGAAATTGTAGGCGTAAGATAATAAATGTTAGGCGGTTTAGATATAAGTGTAAGGACTGAGCGTATACGGTGTGGTGGTAAACGAACGTACGATATAGTAGTTATAAGGCGTATAACCACGTAAAATGTAATGTTTAGGTAAGGTTGAGGTATAGGCGATACACATACGCAAAAAGAAATTTATGATATTAGGGGTTATCGTATAAGAATTGCGAATGTTATATTGATTTAATTTATAAATATTCATTCTTCTATACAAATATTTAATTTGCTGGTTAGTTTTTTGACAAAGGCAGGGCAAAAGTGCCAGAAATGTCGATTTAGTTTTTGAGTCAACAAGCATCTGGTTTAAATGATTCAAAAAACATTTTACATTTATTTACTGAAGGAAGAAGTGATTAAATTTTTGGGCAGGTCCAATAAAAAAGTAAAATATTCTCTGTTAAAAATATTAAATATCGATACGAAAAGTTCTAGCAATTTGCCTTAAGGCACGCCATTCACCTCTAGTTTAGTTTTATATTATAAGAACAAAAAATTCAAAACCATCGGAATCGAAAGGTGAAAGTTTTTTAGGTAAATTTGATTATCAATCAACTTTATTTATACTAAAATAATTATTAACTAGTGGGGTGGGTGGCATCGTGCCTTAAGGCAAATTGCTGGAATTTCCCGTACCGTAATGTTCGAGGAATACTGAATATTTTCAAATCGATTATTATAAATATTGTAACATTGTCTAATATTTATAAGAATTATATGAACTGAATTGCAAAGTTGAAATTATTTGTAAAGTATATTAGAACTATAGTCAGAATTAAAATTAAATCTGAATTATTTTCGATATACAAAAAATTAAAAAAAAAAAAGTTGAAACAAATTTTTTTTTCCAAAATCAATTATTTTGTTAAGACAAGCAGAAAGTTTTTTGAATCAATTATATCGGACGCTTAGTTCTCTTAAAAACTGCCATTTTTTGTACATTTAGCTTCGTATCTTCGAAATGGCTGGGCCTGCCTATGCGAAAAACTAATAACCACTTCTCCCAATCATTACTAATTGAATGTTTTTAGATCATTCAAATCGAATGCTCCGTTCTCTCAAAAACTCGATTTCTATTTTCTGCACTCTTTGCTCTTTATCTCCGTAACTGCTGGACCTGCCTTTGTCAAAACCTAATCAGCACATCTCCTTATCGATAGGAATCGAATGTTTTTTGAACCATTCAAATTGGTTGATCCGTACGCCCGAAAACGTGGACGAAAAATTGTATCCATACACACACACATCCATTTTTTCTGAGGTATGCCAAAATGTTCAGAAACCTTCAAAACGTCGAGAAATGTAAAAATTTCCAATTCCGATTTTCGGCCCATTACAATAACTTACCCTGGTGGTGGATTGGTCCATAAGTCTACACTACATATTTTAAATTAATACATTTATATGTATAAAATATAAAACAGTGTATTATTTTTATTTTTTATTTAGATCAGTTTTAGGACACTATTTTGAAGTATACAACAATCTCTCACATTTTAATGCATTCTGTCCATAAATAGTCCTTCACTCATTGATTCGACTTTCTAAGAAATTCAGATTCCTTGAACTGGACTGGACCAAATCAGAGGTCAATATATGATTGGGTAAGGAATTGTAATGAGAAGTCGCTAGCAGCCAAAAATAAGCCAAGAAAAATTATATAAATTCATTACAACTTTGATAATTAGAATCAACTTAAATTCTACTTAATGTTAGTAAGTAGAGATGGGTAACTCACTCCGGAGTTATCACTCCGATACAACAAGTGAATCCGAGTGGAGTTGTCTCACAAGATTTGTCATATCCGACTTCCCTAAACTGGTACTAAAACTGTTAACACGTGCAGATATTTGCTTGAGATTTTTTACTAATACAAAGATTTGGGTCTTAAGAAGTGGTCGTTTTCTCGTCTCACAGCCAGTTTTAGGACTTTCCAGGTACATAATATATAATGTCTCAAAATAATGCTATTTTGTATTCTATATTTTGTATACAATAATGTTTGTCCGTAAATGAGTTCTTTCAATGGTATACAACCAGCTAAGAAATATTTAGTATTATATTATAAATTTTACACAATTATGATTTTATAATTGTGTAAAAGTAACAGTATTCTAATAAAACTACCTGATGTATAATTAATTCTCAAAAAGAAAATAATAAAAGAATGTGAGGTATTATTATTTTGTGATATTATAACCAAAAATATTATAAACAAAGATTTGTTTTTATTTCATATATAAGGTTCACGGCATTATTTTCATATAAAAATAAACATATTCAAAGAATTCTATATTTTCTCTTCAAAAATAATTACACAATTGATTTTGATTTCCAAGATTTTTTGTCAATTTTAGATTTGTATGCATATTGACATGCATAAAATAGTAATTATTATAATAAAATGAACAAGAATTTCGGAACTATTTGTAAAGTATTTCAAAAGTTTTTATAAATCCTTAGATATTTTAACAACACACTAGAGAACACATTTGTGCCAAGTATTATGTTTCAAAGATGTCAGAGTTGTGGAGTTGTTAAGTGGATATAACTCCCTCTCTGAAGCTGAGTCAAATCCTAACCGCTCCGGCTTCGGATATAATAAGCCCATCTCTATTAGTAAGATCAGTATTAAGTCGACATATAACATTATCAATCAAACAAGTAGCATATCAATCTTCTATCAGTCTTTAACGTCTTATCATTTATAATAAACAACAACCTAAACTAAACATCATCATTTAATGGTCTGATATAGTCAGTAATTATATCTGGTCCTTCGGTTCTGAAAGTGTAATATTTTCAGCATCGTCTCGATGGATCAACGAGCTCGAGCTCGTTAGTTTCTGTAGAAAGATTTTTCTATAATTTACGTTATAAACTAATTGGCTTAAAACACCAAACAAACCAATAAAGAAGTTTTTGTAACTATTTTATCAATTCACTAGCAAACCCGACAAACTCCGTTTCGCCACCAGATGGTTTCTTGAGAAAGATGAAGAAATTTTTTGTTTGTTTTATATTTGAAAAGGAAAAATTTGATTTTATTGCACAACAGTAATGAATTTATTTCGATTACAAAAATGAAGTGTTTTTTAGTAGAACTTCTCTAAGTAAATGAAAGTGAATCCGCCAATTATCCGTTTCATTGAAGTGCTCTTTGGTAAACCACATTTTTTGTTTTTTGGTCTGACGTTAACACAAACAAAGCGGATGGTTTTCCAACTCGTATAACTGTCCATGTGAAAAACAATGATTTTCTAAATAATCTATTTGAAATTTATCCCACAAACACTAAGCGATTGGCCTTGCGACTTGTTATTGCGAACGCAAGGCAAACTGGAAATTGCAATTATTTGAAGTCAAACGGAAAACCAGTCGGAATTATTGGTATGTCACCAATCGCCAGCAATTTTTGATTGAATGGTGAAATTCAGGGCGTGTACATCATTATTCTTTGCGGCAAGAATTGCTAGTTGACTTAACCAAGCGTAATTCTGATAATTCTCACTAATGCCATTACTCGAAATTTTAATTGCTGTGCGTGAAATTCCAGCAATTTGCATTAGGGCACGATGCCATCCACTAATTTTCTTAGCTATAAACCTTGCGGAGCCCGAAACCTTTCCAACGAATGCAAAATTGTCGAAATCGGTTTGTGCGTTCTGGAGTAATTTGGTCAGGAAGGAAAACCCGACTTATTTATAAATATATATAGAAGATAATCTGTTTGCAATGATTTAAAACAAAAATTGATTATTTTTATTACTCGAATTTTTAATTACGGTTGGTGAAGTTCCAGCAATTTGCATTAAGGCACGATGCCATGCACCACTAATTTTCTTAGCTATAAACCTTGCGGAGCCCGAGACCTTTCCAACGAATACAACATTGTCGAAATTGGTTCGTGCGTTCTGGAGTTATTTCGTCAGGAAGGAAAATCCGACTTATTTTTATATATATAGAAGATAAAATATAGATTCTTCTTGATCAACTTACTTTGCTTTACTAGCTTAAAACACACGTGTAGCATATATACTTTATTGGTAAAAGGTTGACAAAGGGTCCTTATGGTGTTTGAATTTTCTGCAATTTCGAACTTGCATCCACACAAATTCAACCTCTATATGTATATTGCTGTATGTATGATCCTCGGCAGCTTTTTGATGCTGATCGCTTTATTCAAACTCTCTCCCTTTGGGAATATTCTGTTAACATTTCCGGGACAATGAAAGATGGTTCATGGAGTGCACCGACGCAACGGTCGTATTGTCTGTTATGACGGCGCATACTAACTCATCCGTTTGGTGTGGGCGGATTAAATCATTTGCCATTTCTTTTAGGCGAAGAGCCGGTGACTAAATTGTTATAATAAGATAATATCAATTGATATAATAATAAATGGTAGTCTACCCAAAGGCAGGTTCATGGTGAGATAGTCACTACAAATAAATAATTCCCAAACTCTTTGTCTATCATACCCATACTCATCATTACCACTATTCCTCCACCCTCATTTTTTTCATGTATTTTTCTTTCCGAACCTTTGCTTTCATGCTTTTTGATTCTGTGCTTCGGCTTTTTATTAATTGCTATAGATATGAATATTGCTACAATCGATAAATATCTAATGCAAATACTATTTTTGAACAAAATTTTTATTTTTTACTACTTGATTATCGTAGGATGAAACAAATTTGCTCGATATCAAAATCTGTTATTATATGAAATATATACTAATAAAAATCTAGTTATATATATGAGACGTATTGAAAATTTCAGGAATGTACAACATATATGTACTAGGTTCCTTATTTTGTTTTTGCTTTTTTATATAAGTCAAAGTGTACCAAGAATGCAGAACAAAATAAGCCAAAGAGTACTTTTCTCTTATGATTTGATTTAATATAAGGACTTAATCTTGAATCTTGAAGATCTGAATACGTTAAGCTAAAATTTTATGTTTCCATTTTCTTAGTCACAGTTTTAATATATCAATTTAGTTCGATTTGTTATTTTATTAGATAGTTGGTAGTTCGTTTGTAAAATAATGTTACTTTATGGCAAACGCTGATTATTCTACAGTGCTTTTAAGATTTCTATGTTATTGCTAACTAAGCTGTTCAATAAGAAGAAATTGTTGAGTCATAATTTATTCAGCGATTTTTCTAACTTATTACTAATCAAAAAATATTTCCAGTATATTTCCATATCATTCTATCCTGATATTTGCATTTGATCCAGCCTGATATTGATATTTGCATTTATTTATTGACAGTCTTCATGAATTTTTTTGTGAAACTGATTTTATTCGCCCAATTTGGATTTAGTGTCACGTTATACAATAATATTTTGTTATGGTTAGAAAGACATAGTCCCATACCGATAAAGTTATTGGTTTTTAAGTATAGGAAACATTTTTTAAATTCATGTTTTCTTCTTAGTCCAGTCATTCATGCTTAAATTAGTAAAGAATCTCGGAATTCGAGATACCCACCTGCAAGTCTGTAAATACTGTTGTCTCATAACCTACATATGGTACGTACACCCTACCATATGTAGGTTTTGAGACAACTTCTAAATGTTAGTATACAAGTATTTACAGACTTACAGCTGGGTATCTCGAATTACGAGGTGAATTTATTATAACGACTGGACTATAGTAGACAACTACCAATATTTTCATTGTTTTTCATTTCAACATCATGAATAAACTGCTAAATCATAGATTTTCGTACAAGTCTAGAGACCAAAAAACAAGTTCTCAGAATTTCATTTAGTGATTTTTTTAATCTGTAAAAAATGATTTTATTGGTACAAACCTAGGCATGTATTCTATACATCATACATTTGGTTTTAGGTTGACTTTACACATTATTAATTTATTAGAAAGATGAAAAGAAAACTTTACACCCCGGATTCAATACATGTATTGAATCATGTTATGAATCATGTTATGAATCATTCAATACAATAAAACTAAGATATTGTTAGTTTTGATAACAATATGTATAACCGATAATATATGTCTATCTACTTGTACATTTATAAGAGTTCTTTTTGTTTCAATCTCTTTATATTTCTTGTGAATTGATGGAGTAGGTTATTTACTATAAATATCATAATTTTCTCTATTTTGTACATGTATTGACGTATTTATCTAATCAAACGCTTTGTCTAAAGAACTGTCATCATCATCGTCATCTGTCGTTATATAAAGCTCAATATTGCAACATGCAATCTTGCATTTCTTGAATTTTTCAAAACAGTCACTACCTTTTGCTTCTACCTCATATAATGGAAAGACGAAAATGCTCTTCTAAGTGAAACGCCACAAGAGGCTATGTAGCCTTTTTATATTTCACGTTATGGTTATCGGTTTAAAACACCAGGCAATACAATAAAAATTATTTTGTTTATAATAAAAATTTAGAAAACATAGATTCCTCTAGAATTAGAGTATTTGTAGTTTTGTGACCGGTCTGATCAAACGTTTTGTCTAACAATAAGGAACCGCCATCATCATCGTCATCTGCTAGTTTATTTATTATTATTATTATTATTATTTTTTTTATTTGACCTCGCTTACTCTGAGCATTTAGCCACCTACAATTTTTTATTTATTTACATTCTAATTTTTATATCATTTTCAATCTATATATGTATCCTATTTCATATTCTTCTTATTTTTCTGCTTCTTAATTTCTTCAATTCTTGCTCTTTTCAAATATACGAGTATAATTCTATTTAACTTCTAGCTTCAATGAATTTTTTTTTCATTTTTCTTTTTAATTTCAGCTCAGTTCCAATATTTCTCTTCTTACTCCTAACATAATTCAGCTATTCGAACTCTGTTATTCCTATTTTTCTTAATATTTTATTCAAATTCTGCTTAACAACACAATTTTTATTTGATTTCAAATTAACTATACATTTTTCTTCCTACATTCTAAGTCAATGATAGGATTTGATCCGAAGATCCATGTCGTGTGAATCGAACACAAAATGCTCGCCACAAAATAGTCATTAACTGTCAGTTTAGGTTCACTGTAACGAAAACACTTAAATGCTTCTCTAAATGATACTCCACAAGGTCATGTGACCATTACCACCACATGTACATGGGCAGTTCCAATTATTTCCACCAATTGGCAATATCTATCCAGGGATTTGGTTTAGGTAATATAACCAATTAACCAAATCGAGTACAGCATAAACTTCTTTTGGGGCAAAAATACCAATGTCTTCCACACCATCTTCTTTCTCAAGACAATATGCTTGGACTTACGTTTATTGTATTAGAAGGAATTGTGTAAATTTATTTGGATCAACCAAAACCGATTATAAAAGTGCAAGTGAAGTGCATAACTTGTAGTAAAGTGAATTTGCAACTATGCAAACTGCACAACTATGCAAATATTTCGCTCTGGACAAAACCATGCTCTTTAAGCGAGATTCCACTGTTCACTATATAGTTTTCTTATCCATAGAATAAAATTTCTCGACTTGACTTGATTTGTCCCGATCAGCCGTCCGATTATTTCCCTTCGCGCCCGTCGGTCCATTTGCATTTTATGCACCGCATATTACACAGCATCACAGCACCGTTGACAGAACAAAGTTAGTCGAGCGTGCCATGCGCAATTTCGTTTCTGCAAATGCATCAGCGCGCGGGCTCCGTGCATGCATGCGTGAGTGCATTTATTTTGTGGTTTTTGTTTACGGCATACGAGTATACTGTGCTGGCACTGGCACATGAGGCCGCATGGAGGCCAAATGCGGTTCTCTGCAGTGTCCAAACAAACGCAAAATACGTGATGGATAGAGAGATAGATCTACGGAGTAGTTTATTCTAACTACTTTTATCCGATATTTTTCTTTTTTATCACGATAGCCAAAATATTTTATGTTTTTATAATTTCTTATTTTATATCACCTGCAGAACATAATACCGACGGGTAAAAGCCCATGATGACGCCCGGCGCTATGTTTATTAACATTAATTAACACCACTACACATCGACACTTTATTGCTGCGAAGGACCAGATAAAATTAGGTATCACAAAGGCTATCAGACCTGTAATAATAAAGAACTGAATAGAAAATAATAACTAGTTAGAAAAGTAGAAATTGTTTATAAAAATGTAATGTATTCAATTTTAGTAATTTCTATTAGATTTTATCGGGTCAAGGTATACGTACAGACTGAGGATGAATTTCTTAAAAACTATCTTCGTACCTAGAGTAAATATATTTTATTACATCTAGATAGAAAAGCTAGATGTTTCATTCATGAGGCTCGAACAGCCCATAAGATAATATTTGCATATAATGTAATAAACTTTCAACAATGTAAAGAACTGACAAGAATTGCATTTAGTGCTCGTCATGTTCACGAAAATCATGTTAAATTTACTGCATTGTTACATAATATTTTAATATTTATCGAACATAATTCTGATTGCATATTTTAAATTGTAGTAATTTTTAGAGGTTTAGAGGTTCAAATAGTCTGAACTATCGTCCACATATTTCATAAATAGGATATATCCGACTAATTTTTCTTAAGGAGGTGTTCCGTTCTAGAATTTAAAAAAATCGATTATGTTTTTTTGCACATTTTCAAAGTCTTGAACAGTGAGTTCAAGAATATATGTACAAGAATATTTCTCAAAATTTTAATAATTTTTGGAGATATTGATGTTTGACCACGATAATTCTCTTCTAATTTCTTCCTCCGTGAAACTTCAAAAGCATTTTTCACAAAACTGTCTTTTTCAATGCAATAACCACGAGATCTCAGTTTCTATGGACCCATTCGCTTGAAATTTTTACAGTCTTTTTTGTTAGACTTCTCTTTAGCTAATCTCCAAATGAACTAAGCTAATCTCCAAATTTCGCTTTTACTATTTTTTCTTAAATTCGAGAATATCATAAAAAGTTGTAAATAGAATATTTTTCTTTCAGGCAGTCGCTATTTTGTGAAAAAACAATTTAGTTTATCCATAGTTGAAACGATTGCGATTATTTGCAAGGCCAAAATTATGGGTATGGTTAGGTGTATATTTTTTGAGATCCCCTTTATCACATTCTAGAATTAAAACTTGGACTATTTTTATTTATTTTTTTTTTATTTTCTCAAATCATTAAAAAATAAATTGATTAATATATGATAAAAATATTGTCTTTTTTACAGTTTTTTAAAAATTACACAAAATTTATGTCTAGAATATTCACTCAAGATCAGAATAATGTATGTATAATTTATTGCAATTATGTGAAAATAATCCACGTTACTAAAATTTGTGTTTGTATATTGTAGAATGAAGTCCCAGTGCATTGCAAAAAAACTAATAGATTGAAGAATATTATTTATTTTATTCATAACTAGTAAAGAAATGAAAAAACCAGCTATAGTGATTTGATTATTATTTAATGATACAGACACATCAGTCGCATTGATTTTCATCTATCAGAATTTATCTAATGTGTTAGGCAGTTGATTATTATTGCAATGGGGCTGTTTTTATTTAAATCCCTATTTATATTTCCAAGTGAAAACAAATATGACCACTGCTTCATATCAGGTTGTCCGACGAGTATTGCACCTAAAACATTGTAGGCCATGAACAAATCGTATTTAACTATAGTTAAATCTAAATCCCTTTTTCTTCTATACATAAGATAAATAAAAGACATTTTGTTTTGAATTAATAGAAAACTGAACAAACGACATTTTTAGTAATTTTATCAAGAATTTGTATCTAGTTAATATTAATATTTATTTAACCTTTATTCTCAAGATTACATAATAGAGTTTTCGTATTAACAATTAAAATATTCGATTAAAGTTCCTAAAATTACAATGTGACATGCATATAAAGATCAATGGAATTATTAAGAGCATCACGTTAATTATTATATATTTTAGCAAATATTCCGAATAATACCCAATTGTACCAAAATATGTGTCTTTGTATTATTGTAACTCTAACAACTCCAAGAAAAAATATAAATATTATATCAAGATTATTATATTGTTACTTTTCCTTTTCTATTCATTTTCTATAGCATATAGATAATATAAAAATCAATTGGTGAGTAAATAATCTATTTTTAATTACATGCAATTGAAAAGCATTCCTAGGTAATGACATCAAAGTATAATATTATGTTTCTATCAATGTTATACACATGTGCAAAACTTCTATCATGTTGCCTTAATTATTTAAACCATCAAAAATTTTATCGTCCATTTTATCGCGTTAATAATTCTATCATCCGCCCTGTGATAAATCTCGGTGAGATGTGAAACATATGAACCTTGGTACGTGTTTTTTTATTTTTAATTTTTCATCGTTGATTTTTGTTGACACATTTCAACGCTGAAACAGTCGGCTATATCATATAAATCATGATAGACCCGCTGACTGGCAGTTCTGGCGCCTGCCAGTACGTAAATTAAACATTGCATGAAGAACCGTGGGCTCTGATTGCATTTCGAGCCGGTTTGTGTTTGATCATATGTAGAGGTACCCGTTTCAGAAATTGGTAGTCGATGAAAAAATAAATGTTTATCGATATAGAATGAATTTTCCGGAATAACTGGTAGATAAAATTTGATATTGCTAGGCAATCGTTGAAAAATATATTGTTTGGTCAAGTCTTACAAACACGATTTTTGTTTAACTTTCTAGGGGATTTAGAGCTTGATTCTGCCATTTTTTATTAATATTCTCATTTAACATAATTTGGTTAGCTTGTCGGTATATTTATTTCCCTGATAATATTTAAATAACAATATTTTATTTAGACAGTAATATTTGTATTACTAACTTATTAGTAGTTTATTCCATAGATCAGGCAATCGAATCAGGTTGATTGTATTGAAATGATAATATTTAAATAACAATGTTTTATTGAGACAGTAATACAAATAAGTAGTTCATTCCATAGATCAGGCAGCCGAATCAGGATGATTGTATTGATCAGGATTGTATCAAAAATCCTTTATTTTATACTTAGCTAGTACATACTCCTCCTTTTACTTTTAAGTAGATATCTTCTCCAAATCCGTACTGAATATAATTTTGTTAATAACCAACAGTTTATTAACTATCCAACAAAATATCTCCTTAAAAAACAATCAGTATAGAAAATTTAGAACTCGATATGTTATGCGGTGTAGAAAAAAAACTTTACTCAAAACCATTAATTTAATGTGGAAAATCTTTCAAGTTAATTTAGATATTCTATATTTAATTTAACTGATTTAACCGCTGCATAAATTATATTTATGTGCAAAATATTTGAAGAACTTGAATGTTTTAAAATTAACCCAGAAATTTGAATTGAAGCTCCTAATACTAAATTTCTCTTACATAATGCAAAATTGGATTGTTAGAATTAGAACATTTTATTGAATAATGAAAGGTCATTGTTAGTAATTTAAGAACATCATATTTTGGAAGTTCATCAATTGATCAGAAAATATAAGTTAGGTCTTGATCATGATATTTTATATACATTTTGTACAGTTTAAAACTTATATAGATTATTCTAGTTGTAGCCTCAATCAATTAATAAACTAATCTCAGATGATACAAATTAAAATAAAATTATCTTATTATTTTTAAGTCCAATATTGCATCTTTGAATTTGCATTAAATTTTGTTGGTTGGAATAGTTTTGGAACTGATGACAGATAATTACTTGTAACTTACTTGTAACATCTCTGATAAAATCAAAGCTCAATTTCATGGAAAAATTAAACACACAAATAATTGAAAACATTGCACATTCAATTTATTCTAATAAAACCATGTAATTTGAATTATTTTAACGCTAGTTGTGGCATTAAATAATAGATCCTTAAATATTTTCAATTTAATGCAATTTATTTTAAATACAATTGCAAATTGTTCATACAGTTTTCCAACGTTTCTGTACAAGTTTTCAATCTTTTATGAACCCTTTGCTAAAAACTAAAATAATACGTTATCCGTTTACAATATATGTATTGATGTGAGTGCTACAAAATTCATTTTGCTAATAGCAAAAACAGAGAAGACGCTTGTCACTTTCTTGTCTCATTATCGAAAGGCTGCAATAAGTTTTTAATAAACTCAGGTGCGAGTCACCAAGAAGAAGCATTTTATCTTATGAATTACTCTTGCATAAAACACATTATTAAAATTACTCAACGATGTTTCTTTATTCTTATTAACTTTCCGTTGGGTGAGTGAATGAAAATGTTTATGTATCTTTACGTTCCAAAGGTTTCTGAACATTTTGGCATACCCTAGAACAAAATGATGTTCGTGTGTGTGTATATTTCGATACAATTTTTTATCATCGATTTTGGGCGCACAGATCAACCGATTTGAATGATTCAAAAACATTCGATTCACATTGATAGAGAGACGTGCTGATTAGTTTTCGTCATAAGCAGGAGTAGCCTTTTCAAAAATACAGAGCAAAAAGTACAAAAATTTTGATTAGATTCAATACATTCATCATAGAGTCACGCATCAACCTACTCCCTGATAGCTGAGTTGGTTAGCGCGTCACTAAAATTTTCGGCGTTCGGGCTCATAGATAAGAAAGTCAAATCTGATCGAGTTCGAATCCCATATGTGATATTTTTGTTACATTTTTATATTACGTTTCATGTTTGTATAGTGGAATACTACAAGCGGAATACTAGCCTGAAATAATATCTATTATTATTGATTACAGCTTGCTTATGAATAAATAAATAAATAAAATAAATATAATTAGCTAAAAATATTTTATTTAAACATATATAAACGACGCCGTCTGATTAAATAAGCTTTTATGCATTTTGTCCATAAAGAACAAATAATGAAAGTTCTAGTTTTTATAATAGCTGTTTATTGATCATTTTTTATTGAATGATTATTTTTATTCTTCAAATGCTTAATTACGGAAATTGTTTCAGAAATTTGCTTTAAGTCAGGATGCCATGCACCACTAGTCCTTTTTTATCTCTTATATACTTTATTACTTTCATACTTTTTGATTTTATACATTTGTATACCTCTTATACACTTCCATATTTTTAACTTCCCGCATGGTAAGTTATTGTAATCGTCCATAAATCAAAATTGAAAATTTTTACATTTTGGCATACCTCAGAAAAAATGGATGTGTGTGTGTAAGTATGTGTGTTTGGGTGTGTATGTATATGTGTTTGTGTGTGTATGTATTTATGTAGGGATACAATTTTTCGTCCACGTTTTCGGACGCACGTTTTAACCGATTTGAATGGTTCAAAAAACATTCTATTCCTATTGATAGGGAGATGTGCTGATAAGTTTTTGGTAAAGGCAGGTCCAGCCGTTTTGGAGATACGGAGCAAAGAGAAAGAGAAGACAGAAAATAGAAATCGAGCTTTTGAGAGAACGGAGCATCCGATTAGAATGGTCCAAAAAGCATCCAATTTGTAATGACAAAAACATAAAGCTCACTTATATACTTCAAATAAATAATTTGTAATATTCAAATAAATAATTTGAAACTTTGTAATTCAGTTTACATGACTCTTATAAATATTAGACAATGTTACAAAATTTATAATATTTTATATGAGAACATCTAATATTCCTGGAAAATTTTGTTACGGTATGGGAAGTTCCAGCAATTTGCTTTGAGGCAAGATGCCATACACAACTAGTTTAAATTTTATTCACTCCTCTTATTGCCTCTTATACTTCTTTATACTTCCTATGCTTTTTGATGTCTCTTATACTCTTTCACGCATCTTTAATATCTTTTCAAAGACTCTGTCTCTATCCTCCCTCTTGTAAAACTAAAGAAAACATCATGTGCAACTGAGTTTATCTTCGGCCAAAACGCGAGCAGCGTTTGGAGTCTGGGGCGATCAATTTCGTTGATAGCTATCACAAGCGTGTTATTTATCGCCCCGTACAACACACACCCGTCGGATGGAACATTTAGTAATAATCTGAAGCTCCTGTGCTGAAGCTGAAGCCGAAGCCAGACATTTCCTTTTTGACGAAGTGCCTTGTTCCAAGATAACGCGCTGGCTCATCATTTGTAAACGATGGCCACTTAATTTCGATATTCAAGTAATCATTAATGTGTCATTGCGGTTATTGATTTTGTTATTGATAGTTTTTATGGGGAAATATGAGGTAGATATTTTATTGAATACTCTACAAAGTGAAAATATATATATATATATATATATATATATATATATATATATATATATATGATAAAGATGTTCTTTGGCATCCATCCAATAATTAAAACTAGTGGGGCGCATGGCATTGTGCCTCAAGGCAAATTGCTGAAACTTTCCGTATCATTTTTTTTAAAGATTAACATTTTTGAAAAAAAATTACTCTGCAAAAATTAGATGTTTGAGAAACTATTTTCTAAAAAAAAAAAAATTTTTTGAAGATAAATTTATTTTGAAATATTTTGGAAATTATGAACTTTTTTCAAAGCAATCGTACTGCTTTAACTGCATAGAGACGAAATATCGAAGCGTGTAAGCGTCGCGTTGCCGGATTTATCTAACGGATAAACATTGGTACGGAACCGATAGAAATGTAAACAAAATTTATACTTATTTTTAAAATCTCTATAAAATATCTGATAATTTGATGTGCAATGATCATGTTTGACCGCCAAATGGCATTTTTTTACTTTTTTACTAGATCTCCGAAACTGCTAGACCTGCCTTCATGAAAATTTGATCAGTTCTTAATCTTGTTAATACAAGTAAAATGTTTTTTGAATTATTCAAATCGGACGCTCCGCTCTCTTAAAAACTGAGTTACCGTTTTTGGCACTTTTTGCCCCATATCTTCGAAACGGCTAGATCTGCCTTCGCCAAAACCTACTCAGCACGTCTCCTTATCAATACGAATCGAATGTTTTTTAAATTAATCAAATCGCTTCATCCGTGTTCCTGAAATCGTCGACAAAAATTGTATTCGCACACACACGCACACGCACACACACACACATACATCCATTTTTTCTAAGGTATGCCAAAATATTCAGAAACCTTTGAAACGTAAAAATATATAAAAAATTTCATGTTCTATTTTTTGCGATTACTATAACATCCCTTACGGGAAGTTAAAAAATACAAAAAGCACACGAAAAGATATGAACATCAATTGATATAACATCAAAATAAAAATGAAATAATAATTCTTAAAAAAAGCTCTTTTCATAAAGACATGTTATTCGCTTAGAATTTGTTTAACAAGTCAATTGGTGTTCATATCTTTTCGTGTGTTTTTTTTTTGTGTTTATTTAATTTATTTGTATGCACTAAAGATTGGTAAAATTAGGACCGGAAACGTATGATATTACAAAGAAAACATTTTTCTTCAATAAAATTGTTTTAATTATTGGATAGATGCCCAAGGATTCAGAAAATGTATTTATTACTAGATTTATTTAATAAAAATGATTGAATCAAAGTGATATTATGTTTATATACATAAACAATGATGATAATGGGTAGTTCCTAGGGCCGGTCGATGAGATGAGTTTAAAATCCAACTCTATTCAGGGAAAAATAGTGTGAGAGATTTTCCATTACCATTTCACATAGCAGTGATCTAAATCGCTTATTTTCAATTAAAAACATATATTTTATCTATAATCTCAAGTGACATCGCTAAAGCATGATGTCAGGTTATCCGATGAAGGGTTCGAACTCATTTGACAGTAACGCCATTGAACCCCTATTATATTTATATGATTTAAAGATTAATTAGTGGAACATGTTATGATATAAAATTTAATGATGGAAAATCATTGTTTATTGATGCTCTGTATAGAAACTGTCATAACTTTATTTTGAAAAATTCCAGGGAGTTTTCTTTATGAAATAATTGATACTTTTCTTCAATATCTTCTAAATTTACACATACACAGTGTATATTGACATACACAGTGTAATTATTAAGATATAGAAGATAGTTAAATGAATTCTTGAAGAGAAATTTATTTTGTTCTGGTTAAATATCAGTAGTAATAAAAGAATAATATAAGATATATTTAGTGGCAATAATCTACAAATGCTTAAAGTAATCAGGCATGAAAGTATATATACGAGTATATATATATATATATATATATATATATATGTATATATATACATATATATATATATATATTTATATAAATATATATATATATATATATATGTATATATATATATATATTATACCCAAGCAAAAGAATAAATTTTAAAATTATATACATATCTTTTTATTCTCGTCCATCTATCGAAATCGTTCGCAGGAAATTGTTCTCAGTAAAATCAGATCGTCTCGTATTGTAGGTACGATATTCAAAATCCTTTAGTATTATTTATGAAGTCCTAAAAAGACAACGGCCGGTTATTGAGTCCGATGGAACGGATATCGAAAGGCCATTCAGATAAACATCAACGGAAGTAGGTACGCGTCTCTCTCAATCGCGGGATAATACTCAGTTTCTAATGGGAGGGCCAATAGAGAGATTTATGCACCTTTTTTATGTAAAACAAAGAAAATCAGATTCTGGTTTAAAAACGTACTACTATATTTTTTCGTTAGCCTTATAGTTTTGATTTAACTTTAAATTGTGATGATACGACTGGCTAACAGATTTTTTTTTATTTTGTTTATTGATATATTTAATTTGTCCTTGTTTTAGTGTATATATGTATGAATATATACTAAAAATTTCATAGTTTTTAAAATTCGCTGCTTTTTTATATTCCAAGAATGTATTTTTACGCTCCTTGACTATTTCTTAGCTTTCCTCGTCCCACCATACACAAGGCTTGAAATGTTGTCTATTATTTTGACGAGTTCTAGGAATGCTTTCTTTGCCGCTTGATTTATATATTTTATTAGCTTGCCTATATCTGGATTTTCCTCTTCATAAATCTCATGTGTTAATGATTTCATGTTCATTTGGTATTGGGACAAATTTGCTTTTTTCAAGTTCCTTTTTTATGTTTAGTAAATATATATGAATATTAAATATTTACTTATCGGTATAGGTATAATAATGATTAATGGGTAGCACTGCCCCTGGGCAGGTCCGTGAGCATAGTTAGAAACTTCAACTCGATTCAGGGAAAAATAGTGTGAGAGTTTTCCAAATGTCATTTAGCGATGCACAAACAAAACAATTATTCTATATTTTCAAGTAAAAATTGATACTGCATGATATTAGCTTATCTTCAGTGCGCTCATCCGTCACGTCATGAACAATGTTATATTGCAAAGTATGAGTACAATATTTATTACCAATATTCAAATATTTTCTGAACAAAAGCACTTTTTTATAGTTTAAATCAGGCTTTATTTAAATAAAATCAGGCTCTATTTATTTAAACAAAAATAAGATTTAAATATTTCCATGGTTCTGATTTCAAAATACAGAATCAATGAAAATCTAATAAACAATTTAAGTGACTTTTTATGATGTTCATTAATACAAATTGTGTTTATTTAAGTGGACTTTACTTTCATAAAACATTATAGAAAGTAATATTTCCTTAGTATATTTATCAATGCAAAATAGTGTATTTTGCTTCTTTAGTTTTGATTTATAATAAAAGAATTAATGATCACGTTAGATTGATAATTGTATTTAAAAAATCATGTGTTATTTACGTATGCAGATATTGTGTTTATTTGAGTTGAGCATTTTGAAAAAAAAACGAAAATAAAACCATTTTATTCTTCTATGTACTATGTATTCGGATATTTTCTGAAAAGTAGTAAGTTTTTTTATAGTTTTTATAGTTTTGATTTAAAATTCAAAGAAAAAATCAAGGAATAGACACAAACATTAATCTTATTTTAATTATTTTTTTATATTTTATTTGATATTATTGATATAGAATAAATTGATATTAATTTGGTTGCTGATTTTTTAACAATTTTGTAGAAAATAATATAAATTATCTATAACTAGTAAAATAATTTATGTATTGGGATTGCATTGATCTTATTTTTTATATTCGTAGACCTTATATTAATTTTAGTATATACTGTTACAGTACATATAAATTTAGATTTTCGTATTTGAGTTATAATCCACATTAAATTGAAGCAATATGATCATACTATGCAGAAGTTAGAAGTTAGAATTGAATTATCAACATTATTATACATCCGTATATCTATTCTATTCCACACTCTATTCAACGTATTTTTGGAAACTTATATATATTTTATATACTTCCTCGTAATCTAATCTATTGATTTTTACACAATTCAATTTTTATACTATACAAGTAAATTTTCTAATTAAATTGTAAATTTTTACAATTAATATACCGTACTAAGATTTATTTACATGTTATGCTGTGATTAAATTCAAGTCCTTGTGTAAACTCGTTATTATATTTTTTCCATTATTTAACTTAAAATTGATAATGATTTCTTAGACTCATTTTAAAATAAGCTTTGAAAAAAAAATTTGATATAAAATATGTCGCAGTCGCAAGATAAAATTAACAGTCCTCTAATCGGGTTTCATCACATCATCGAAATCAAGTTCAATCAGGTTTCATCAAATGGTAGTTTTCGGGCTTTTAATTCTATCTACTATATCAACATTTTCACAAGACTCGCTATATGATGATTTTCTACTTTGTTGAAAATATTTTATTTTATTAGTCCATATTACTTTTGTTCATTAAATTATTTCTTCATGAAATAAATATTACAGAAATTATTTACTAGTTATAAGAAACTATCAAATTCAATGCTTTTTTATCGCCAATGCTTCGACTACAACTTTGAACTTCTTATTCTTCTAAGTATTTTTATTTTTAACTATATAATATTATATTCTGCGTTTAAATTTCATATTAAAAATGTCAAACTCAACGATCTACGACTAACGATAGTTACAAAATTGACCGTTTAAAAAAATTTGAAAGAAAGTCTGAAAATCCAGAGTAAATCATTTTCCATCAAGATTCATATTTCGAAAAGCTCTCGGACTTTCAGTCCGGGAATATCAAATGCGGGCGATATAAAGACAACGGAATTGAAAGAAGACATAAAGAAGAGAATGAATATAAAATATTGGACGTATAAATAATCGAAAAAGGTTTAATGCGTTTCTCGATGTTCAGGTTCTGTGCATCCGAGAACGTTTTATGAGTTACAAGGGGTTTGTATTCATTGTAAACTTTATGCGGTGTGTCGGATAAATTGCTCATGAATTTATAGGTGAGAACTATACTTTGAGAATAAATTCATTCAATATTGGCAATATATAATTGGCAATATATCTTGTTGTATTTCTGGTTTTACAAATTTCTAAATAATTATGCATACTTTTATACTCATTATACGCAATTTCGTAGTGTTAGGAATAATGTTTTGAAAATCTTTAACCATTTATTGTTTTATTTGAAAATAAAATATTGGGAAATATTTTATTTTTATTGGGAAATATTTTTATTTATTTGAAAAATAAAATAATGGGAAGTAGGTTTGTTATAAAATATAGTTGCAATAGTTATAGTTATAGTTGCAAACATGTTTATGAAGGGAGCGATATACCAGTGTTTGTAGTTGAAAATACAAATGCATCAAACGATGCACAGGTTCATAAAATAAAACTAGTTGGTATTAGTATTTTGCTTCAAGGCAAGTTACATGAACTTCCCGATTTGTGTAAAAATAAAAAATAAACTAGTGGGGCGCATGGCATCGTGCCTTAAGGCAAGTTGCTGGAACTTCCCGTACCAAATCTTATTATTTTTTTGAAAACGATTAACATTTTTGAAAAAATTTTACTTCGAAAAAATTAGATTTTTGAAAAACTAGGACTTTGAAAAAAAATGTTTTCATTATTTTGACATATTTTGGAAATTCTGAACTTTTTTTTAAAGCAATCGTACTGCTTTAACTGCATAGAGACAAAATGTAAAAGCGCGTAAGCGCCGCGTCGCCGTCTAACGGATAAACATTGGTACGGAACCCATAGGAATGTAAACAAAATTTATACTTATTGTTAAAATCTCTATAAAATATCTGATAATTTGATGTGCATATGTCTAATGATTATTTTTGACCACCAAATGGCATTTTTTTACTTTTTTCATTGGATCTCCGAAACCGATAGACCTGCCTTTATGAAAATTTGATCAGTTCTTCATCTTGTTAATACAAGTAAAACGATTTTTGAATTATTAACATCGGTCGCTCCGTTCTCTCAAAAACGGATCTACCGTTTTTGGCACTTTTTGCCCCGTATCTTCGGAACGGCTAGACCTGCCTTTGCCAAAACGTAATCAGCACGTCTTCTTATCAATATAAATCTAATGTTTTTTGAATTATTTAAATCGGTTGATCGGTGTTCCCGAAATCGTCGACGAAAATTTGTTTTCTGCACACACACAGACGCACACACATACACACACACACATACATTAATTTTTTCTAAGGTATGCCAAAATGTTCAGAAATCTTTGAAACGTAAAGATTTATAAAAACTTTCATTTTCAATTTTTTTGCAATTACTATAACTTGCCCTACGGGAAGTTAAATATATGGTAGGGCGGGGCACAAAGGTCCAATTTAACTTTGGGCGATCATATTGTGAAAACCTAATCAATATAAGAGTATAAGAAAATCATTGATATCACATAATTTATATCCACTAATAACATAAATTGATTTTGATATTAATTTTATTAACACCTACGCTTATTTATTATGATATATAACTTATATACTATACTATTATATATCAAAGATAATTTAACTATTATCTATTGTACCGTGAGATACCTATGCCATCAATTTCTCCATACAAATAATCTATTACAGCTAGATTATTATTTGCTAACTTATATAATATATATATGTGTGTGTTATATATATATATATATATATATATATATATATGTATATACCTATGTATATATATATATATATATATATATATATATATATGTATATACCTATGTATATATATATATATACCTATGCAATCAATTTCTCCATACAAATAATCTATTACAGCTAGATTATTATTTGCTAACTTATTATATATATATATATATATATATATATATGTATATATATAATATATATGTGTGTTATATATATATATATATATATATATATATATATATATATACATATCAGACACCCTACATACCTATTTAATATTAATGTGTTATATTTCTACCTTACGCCCTATGTATTATCTCTACCTATCTATTGCCTATACCGGGGATTGATCCCGGTTCCTCTGCGTGACAGTCACGCATCTTAACCACTACTCTATCGGGTCCCACCACTGAAAATATATTATGGAACACACTGTTGTTTCTTTGGTTCATTTTGTAATTAATTGAGTATTTTGTAACTAATTGAGTAAATAATACTAAGATGACGCGACAGCACACGAAAAAAGACAGTTGATTGTAGCGTTACGGTGGTCGAGTGGTCAAGGTCGTAGCTTGTCACGCGGCGGACCGGGGTTCGATTCCCGGTAAGGGTGAAAATAGTATGTAGGCGAAATTGTAGGCGTAAGATAATAAATGTTAGGCGGTTTAGATATAAGTGCAAGTATTGAGCGTATATGGTGCGGTGGTAAAGGAACGTACGATATAGTAGTTATAAGGTGTATAACCACGTAAAATGTAATGTTTAGGTATGGTTTAGTTATAGGTGATACACATACGCGAAAAGAAATTCATGATATTAGAGGTTATCGTATAAAAATTGCGAATGTTATGTAGGTTTAATATATAAATATTCTTTCTGCTATACAAATATTTAGTTTGCTGGTTAGTTTTTTGACAAAGGCAGGGCAAAAGTGCAAGAAATGTCGATTTAGTTTTTGAGTCAACAGAGCATCAGGTTTAAATGATTTAAAAAATATTTTACATTTATTTACTGAAGGAAGAAGTGATTAAATTTTTGGGCAGGTCCAATAGAAAAAGTAAAATATTCTCTGTTAGAAATATTAAATATCGGTACGAAAAGTTCTAGCAATTTGCCTTAAGGCACGCCATGCACCTCTAGTTTAGTCTTATATTATAAGAACAAAAAGTTCAAAACCATCGGAATCGAAAGGTGAAAGTTTTTTAGGTAAATTTATCAATCAACTTTATTTATACTAAAATAAATATTAGCTAGTGGGGGGGGGGTGGCATCGTGCCTTAAGGCAATTTGCTGGAATTTCCCGTACCGTAATGTTCGAGGAATACTAAATGTTTTCAAATAAATTATTATAAATATTGTAACATTGTCTAATATTTATAAGAATTATATAAACTGAATTGCAAAGTGAAAATTATTTGTAAAGTATATTAGAACTATAGTCAGAATTAAAATTAAATCTGAACTATTTTCGTTATATAAAAAATTAAAAAAAAAAGTTGAAACAATTTTTTTTTCCAAAATCAATTATTTTGTTAAGACAAGCAAAAAGTTCTTTGAATCAATTAAATCGGACGCTTAGTTCTCTTAAAAACTGCCATTTTTTTGTACATTTAGCTTCGCATCTTCGAAATGGCTGGGCCTGCCAATGCGAAAAACTAATAACCACTTCTCCCAATCATTACTAATTGAATGCTCTTTAGATCATTCAAATCGGATGCTCCGTTTTCTCAATAACTCGATTTCTATTTTCTGCACTCTTTGCTTTTTATCTCCGTAACTGCTGGACCTGTCTTTGCCAAAACCTAATCAGCACATTTCCTTATCGATAGGAATCGAATGTTTTTTGAACCATTCAAATCGGTTGATCCGTACGCCCGAAAACGTGGACGAAAAATTGTATTCATACATACATACATACACACACACATCCATTTTTTCTGAGGTATGCCAAAATGTTCAGAAACCTTCAAAACGTCGAGAAATGTAAAAATTTTCAATTCCGATTTTCGGCCCATTACAATAACTTACCCTACGGGAAGTTAATTAATATATGAGTGATTAAAAGTATTCCGAGTGGATTAATTACACATAATTGAAAACTAACGAACACGTTAACTTGGAGTATTGTCTAAAAACAAATTTGCAAAAATCGATAATTTTTATAATTGAACCACTTTCCGTAGAACTTTGATGGTTTAGTATGTTCACTAAGACCAAGCACTCTATTGTTATACCAAATAAATCGTCTAATTTTAATTTTAACAAACATTAAAAAAACTATTCAGTTTCTCAAACTTTGATGAATTTTAAAAATTAAGCTACTTGTAGTAAGGCCGTTATGTTTCAGTAAGTTCTATAAGACAATGATATATATCACCAAAAAATGTTCCATAAAAATCGGCTTAATTTTTTTTTCAACAGTCAAACGGCATAAAACTGACAAATGATATCCTCATCAAGATACATCTAATGGCTTTTAAATTTCTGAAATCGGTTCAGACGATTTTGAGTAGACGTCGATGAAAGGTCTAATTTTGACAAACGCCAAAAAAAACGATGTTAATTTTTGCAAAGTTTGATGAATGTTTCAAATTAAACGACTTATTGTAAAATTTTAGTATGATCTATAAGACTATGGTATCTACCGTCAAGTAAAAAACATAAAAATTGTTGAAAAAAATTTTTTCAACACTTAATTATAAGAAAACGACCCGGTCGATCTTTACCAAAAACTAATCAGGTCGATTCTCAACGAATATCTTTCGAACGGTTTATGAATTTTCAAAATCGATTCAGAATTGCGGACTAAAACGTGAACGAATTTTTCACTTTTTTGTTATTTACAAAGAAACGGCTGTTGGTCGCGCAAAATTGATTAACACTTACCCTCATCGAGATACATCGAAAGGCTTTTAAATTTTTGAAATCGGTCCAGCCGTTTTTAATAATATATGTATCAACACAAAATTCTTATTCAGATTAATCGAGTGCAATCGAGTACAGCTAGTACATAACAAAAAATCCTATCATTCATCATATGATTAAACTTTTATATTTATTTCTTAAATCTTATTTATATAAAATGCGTTTCTTGCGCAATGTCTTTTGAGTGAAGTTTATATAAGACTTTGATCTGAACGCATTGCAGTAAATGTAAACACTTTTACAAAATTTTGGAGCCCAATTAAACACTAATAAAGGTCAACCTAATTAAATTAGAACCGAAAACTCTTTATCTCAGACAAACGAAGGTAATCGCGAAAATACAAAATTCATGATTTTATAATTAACGTGATGTTTATTCGGATGTAATAAACGGCCGAGTGAATTCCCGACTTGGGCTAAAAGGCGAGTCACAGTCTGTTTACTCTATTAAATATCTGTTTTATCAAGCAGACGTTTTGGCAACGTTCATTGGATGAAATTAGACCTCTAGATAAATGGCAGGACGCAGATAGTAGTGAAAAAGGAAAACAAAGGAAATTTATACCGACGAAGAAACAACAGTTCATAATCTCCTAAGAAAATATTTAGACAAGATTCATTTTTTGTATAAAAAAAACAGAAAGCATCTTTACTAATGTTTGTGTAAAATAATAATACAAATGCAAGGAACACAGTGGATTTGTGTTTACTGGCATTTCTTTTGTGATTTTGTTCTTGGCTCGAGAAATATACTACGAGGGTAATTTGTTCGTGCTCCTTATTAATATGTATCATACAAGTCGTAGGTTTTTCTTATAACAAGACGAAGCACGAATAAAATTGTATGGTTTTCATTCATTTCAAGGAATCCGATTAAAAAAATCAAATAAGGTGAAATTAGAATCAAATTATCATAGAATCAAATTTGAAATCTGCATAATATGCAGATTCAACTTTTGACTAAAATATTTATTTGCAGAGTACACAACAATTCAGATTATCAGAAATATGTGTCGATTAGTACATATTAATAGAATATTATTCTTGAATATATATTATTAATCTTTCGCATTTGTAATAATGTTTTTAAGTTTTTTTATCTTGTAATAATTTATAGTAGATGCATGCATTTATAGTGTGATATAACATTAATTTTATTTGTTATTAATTTAATTTAATAAATTTTTATTAAACGACACTAGCGTTAGCAGATCTTTACCAAAACTAGTGGTGTATGGCATTGTGCATTAAGGCAAATTGCTGGAACTTACCGTACGAAAAATTAGATTTTGTAAAAAAGATTCAATTTTTTTAGAACGTTAAACAATAAATTTTTGATTTTTTTTTATTTAAATTAATTGACGCTTTTGAAAAAATTGAATTTTTTTATACTTTGAAATATTTTAGAAATTTTGAACTTTTTTCAAAGCAAATCGCGCCGCGTCGCAAGAAAACGGATAAAAAATGGAACAGAGCCCAAACAAAGTTTATTATTAAAATATTTGATAATTTAATGTACCCACGTATAATGATCATTTTTGTCCATTTTTTGCTTTCTTATTGGTCGACGAAAAATTGTATCTGCACATACACCAAAAACACGCACAGACACACACATTCCTCCAGTTTTTCTAAGGTATGCCAAAATGTTCAGAAACCGTTGAAACGTAAAGATATACAAACATTTTAATTTTCCATACTTTTGCGATTACTATAACTTATTCTTGGGAAAGCTAATAAACTGATATAGTATTAGAACAACCTTGGATGATTGAAGATTTATAAGATGTGTTGTTATGATGTATGTGAAGATGTATTTTAAGTTAGATCCAACAGTTCTGGTTTTCACAATGTACTTGCTCAAAGTCAAGTTGGACATTTATGCCCCGCCCCACCCTATATATATATACATATATATATATATATATATATATATATATATATAATATAATTTAATTATTGATTCTTACATTGAAAGATACATTTGTATGTGTATGGGTAAAGTAAGCGGGGCCTAAAGGTCCGCCGGTAAAAAGATCCACCACATATCTCAAAAACAAATAATATTACATTTTTTTTAACAATAATATTTGATAGTAGAGGGCAAAAGATGTATAACTAGCGTTCACCTTGATTCTTACGACTTTTACATCAGAGGCAGTGTTTGAAAATCCACAAGAAAAGTATTTTCTTTTGTTGTTAGTTTTTTTTGTGATCACAGTTGTTTAGTTTAGGAGACCATAACATAACTTTTATGTAAACGTCATTAAATTGCTTTATAAGATAAATTGTTAATTTTCAGTTAGCTTCAACAGTTTTTATATTCATGTATTATATGCAGTGTAAAAAATGCTATATACGGCAGCAAAATGTACCAATAAAATTTATATTTTGCACTGGTTGAAAAATTTAGCTATTATTTCGTAAAATACTTCTAAAATTTGATATAAGATATTGGAGCTAATTGCCCCCTGGTTGTCCCATTTTACCTCGCCTAAGAAGTAAAAAGAGTCAGATGACAATTTGGTGATAAAAATTTCTGACAAATACTAGATCAACGTTGTATACCTGTTTTATATCTGTATAAAAGAGTACCCATAAAATTTATATTTTACATTGGTTGAATAAACTAACAAATATTTCGTAAAATGTTTTCTGAACTTGGACCTGTTTGCACCTTGGTCGCTTCATTTTACCCTGTCGGTAAAAAGTAACAGGTGACAAATTATTGAAAAACAGGAAAAAAACAATTCTACACTGATAAGTTAGCTGGGAGTTTTACTGAATACAGTCAGGTAGTTGTTTCTTTGATATGTATTATTTCTTGTGACATATTAGGTTCGGTTTTCACAATGTAATTGCTCATTACATTCACTTGAATACTCATTCGCCTTATGGTAGCAGATAAAATTGTGAGTGAAACCGGTCTTCAGCAAATAGGCGTTCGTTGACGTGTTCGAGATATAAATATAGCTTCCACGTGCATCGCATGCAACTTTTCGCAAAGAATATGATGAGAAATTGAATTTATTCTTTCATAAGAAGGCCATTATAAATGCATAGAGCGCCATATGACGTCTACTGAGAGCACACAACTTTCATGAATAACAAGTATACTGTATCCCAAAGCCTTAAGCGTAATATCTACTTTTGAATTGCGCTCTTGTATGCACCAAATAAAGTTCTATCTTTGCGCATTTTTTGGCAAAATTAGGTAATGAGAATAGATGCAAATTGGAAAAGTTGAGTAGATGGAGATCTCCTGCTGGAAGCAATATATTAAAAAATAATCTAGTCTCAAAAAACAGCTTCACAATGTACCTACTATAACACCAAGTTATATAAATATACACTACACATATATATATATATATATATATATATATATATATATATATATATATATATATATAACTTATATATAAAAATGGAGCTCTCTTTCAAATGTCCAAGTAAAACTCGAAAACGGCTAAACCGATTTGACCAGTCTTAGTCTTGAAAAATTCGTGCCAATCCAGAGATGGTCGGAAAGGTGAGATATTATTTCAAAATCGCGTAGAAACTTTACATTTTTAATTTGAAAATTTTTGTTGAAGCGTAATGTAAATAAAACAATGGACGGTGGCTAATACTTGAATATGTTTAATAGACTGTTTTACGTGAATATTATTTAATTATGATTAAATTGTAGCAAGTAGTTTTGTTTGTAGTTTTATTTACATACAAAAACGTTAGTAACCGGCCGCAAGTGTTACTAGAAACTTAAAATATCAACTTTTTTGAAATGTTAATATGAAAAAGCACTTTTTGGCATATTTTTCTCAAACACGAATCTGAAAGATCTCATTTGTGTTACTTGGTAAAAAAGAAAGAAAGATCTCATTGGTATTCATAAAACATTTTCTAGGTTATATTATTTTTTATTTATGTTATTTCAATTCAGAACCTCAATTTGGTATCGATCAAAGGGACATTTTGTCAAATAGCATTTTTCCAGTTATAATTTCCCAGAATTTACCGAAGAATAGATAGTAATATATGAAGGTCCGGGGTTAAAAAGGTCCATCAACGATGTGTCAAAAATCAGTAAACTTAAGCATTGTTTAACAACAATATTTGAAAGTAGAGGAAAAAAGATGTATAACCAGCTATAACCTTGATTGGTAATTTTTTTAGTAACAGTTAAAAATGTAATTATTTTGTAAAATACCTTTGAAATTATAATAAGGCTTTAAACCTTTTTGCCACTTGCCCGTTTCAAGTTTCCTCGCCTATATGGTAAAAAGGTCTAGATAACACACTTTTGAAAGACATCAAAAAAGCACATTTCTATAATGATGAAGTAGAAGACAGTTTACTGAACGTAATCAGATAATTGTTCGTTTGATATGTGTTATTTGTTGTGATATAATTGTTATGGTTTTCACAATATAGTTTATATTTGCTCAACGTCAAATTGGATTTCGGATTGTGTCTCGACCTGCTCTACAAATATACTTTTTATTAAATTTACTATAATTCATCGAATGTTACTTGAAACTTTTTAAAAAGCAGATTAAAGAAGAAATACTTAATTCGTTTTCTATCTCTCCTCGCAAAAATTTGAATATTTTATATAAGCTGAGTAGTATTGTTCACAATTATACACAAAATCCAGAATCCAAAAAAAATCTGAAAAACTTGAAACGTAATCAATAAGTCGAAAGACCAAAAAAGACTTGGATTGGATTATACCATGTTTTCTATAGAAAATGTATAAATTTTCCAGTTTAATTGTATTAACAAAATATAGACAAACTTATAAGGTTTATTGTTTTTATAATACCTCATTGTATATAGCATTCAAACAACACTTCCTTATACACTTAAAATATTAATATTTTTGATTCTCTAGAAATTGTTTAGAATATAACTTACTTAGCAAAACAACGTTTGCCGGGTCAGCTAGTATATTATATTTATATTATTTTGTGTGTATGGATATCCAAGGCCATTACAGTCTATTTTCCCGGTCAGTCTATTAGTAATTTCCTCAGTAAGCAAAATCGAATCGATCCTTAAAAATATTCAACAAAAAGTCGATCCATCTCTCTAGAAACGAGCAAGATAAATAAAGTCATCCGGGCGTAAAAGATACTTTCACATAAGTTATTAGGGAGAGGGAATAGCCTATCAGTTTTTGAGGGACCATATATCTGCAGTCCTCACTTAAGACTGGATGAAATATATGCCGATGACTTGTTCTCGTTAGACTCAGAAGACGGATATTCACAGCGAAATAACTTACTGCAGACAGCCAAGATTTTTTTTGTTACGTAAGCGAATCCAGAGGGCGATGGGAGAGTAATATTAAAAAAATATGGGAATATGAGTTTATTAATAAAAAATTAATGATAAAATATTTTAAATCATTAAATATATTGAAAAAGAAAATCCAATTGTTTCTCTACATAAAGGTTCATAATGTGTCGAGTTTGCAACACAAATTGATTCTATAATAATTATTTATAGCCCTTCAAAATCTGCAAAGCATGGAAATAGATTGTTTTCACAATTTTTTACAATATTTTTATATTATATATAATGCTTTTTAACCAGTGGATGATATAACCACATATTTTATGTCTAATGTTTCAAAGTTTTACTTAACATTCTATAATGAAACTCAATTTTCATTTTACTTAAACTTCTTGCGGTATATTATTTTATTAACTCGTTTTTCTTTTTTTATAAACTATTTACAATGATAAGAACAAATACATTAATTTATACTAGTACAATCATGGATTGGATTCGTATCATTGAATTAATTAAAATGTTTGATGTTGGAGATTATGGAAAAATTCTAACTAGAAAAAATATATATGAGTGCTTGAACATGGTAAAATCATGGACTAAATGTTGGATAGTAAAGTTCAATAGGAATTAATAAGCAATTATATATAAAAACAATATTTTGATGATTAATTATGGAGTTCGTAATGTGTGATTAAAGTTTGTAATTGTTGTACCAAAACATATCTAAATTATGGATGTATAGTTTACTTTGCAATTTTATCACAACGTAATAATTCTTTAGTGTATTATATATATGCGCACTATCTAAAAGACAATATTATGAGCTAAAACTTTCAGTGAATTGTTTTTTATCAATTTGGAACCATTTGAACCTTTGTGAGCAAGGAAATTCGAAAATGTCCATATTAAGGACCACCCTAATATACATAATGAAACAAATACTATGACTTTAATATATTTGCAAAATTTTCTCTAAATTCCCAATAATAGTTAGATACAAATAAATTAACAGGATTTTATCCTACTCTATTTGATATCCAATTAAAACCCTATCCTCGTAGTTTATAAGCGGCTGACATTGGCTTTTACCAAAAATAAACCGGCTTTGCGCATTATGGTTTTGAATGATATGCATTATGAATTGCTCAAATCGGTTTAGCCATATATTGCAAAACATACGTACAACCCATTTACACATACGAGATACACATATACGGAATACAAGCATACGATATCTCGTAGCACAATAAGGATAGATATAAAGTTTAGTCGATTTATTATTAACTCAGAAATTAAATTACTGAGTTGATGGACATAATTAAGTTTTATCTCAGATACTGTAAATTTAACAAAACCCCACTATATTTTTTCTCTATCTATAATATACTTACGTCGTCGGGGATATCCCCATTGGAATTTGGAAATTGGACCGCTGATGCGTCTAATTATTATTCTCTAAAATCCTCCTTTGAAACACCTGGTGGCCCTTCAAAGTTACAAAACTACAACTAATCATTCATTATTTCTCTCAAGGGTGATAAAATTCATAATAAACAATAACATAAAAAATAGCAATAGAGGATAAATGTCTGCAATAAACAATCTTCTTTCGGATTGAAAGGCTATTACTATATTGTGAATAAATATGCACGTGATTTCAGTGCAATTATCAACTCAAAATTAATCAATAGAATGATCATCAAAGATTTAAAAAAAATCTTGTAGGGTAAGTTACAGTAGAAACGCAAAAAAAAGAATATGAATTTTTTTTATAAATCTTTACGTTTCAATGCTTTATGAATACCTTATATTTTGGCATACCTTAAAAAATTGATGTATGTGTGTGTATGTATGTGCGGATACAATTTTTCATCGACGATTTCGAGAACACCGATTAACAAATTGAAGATACGGGGCAAAAAGTACCAAAAATGATAATTCAGTTTTTGAGAGAAGGCTAAAACGAAAAACTCCCAATGATCTCATAATTAACCATTTGTAAACGGTAATATTAAATATCAAATAATATCAAATATTATTATTATTTCTAATATTGTTATTTTGTTATATTTATTATTATCTGTTACTTAGTGTTTTATTCTACTTTATTGTTTTTCAAATATTATTTTTATCATAAACAAATTTTATTTATTTTATTTTTTATTTTATTATTATTATTTGCTTTTTTTTATATTAAATCATCATAATACGGATATCATTTTAATGAAAATACCATCCTTTATTTTTTACTCTTTTTATTCATATTTATGTTATTATTCATTTCTGTAACCAGATGTTATGTTATTTGGCAGTTATAACAGATATTGTAAATAAAAAAAGTTTATGAGAGAACGGAGCATCCGATTTTAATAATTCAATAAACTGAATGGATTAAATTGTTGGAAAAGCAGGTCCAGCGGTTCGGAGATTCAGTGAAAAAAGTAATAAAAAATGCCATTTGGCGCTCAAAAACAATCATTTGACAAATGTACACCAAATTATCAGATATTTTATAGCGATTTTAATAACGATTTGAAAAACGGACAAAATTTTTGAAAAATTACAAAATATATGGAAAAAATAGAAAAAGTCAATTTTTTTTTCAAAAATTTCAAAATTCTCAAAAGCTATTTTAAAGTATTAAAAAATTTAATACTTCGTTAAAAATTTAAGTTTTTGGTCCGGGAGTTTTCAGCAATTTGCCACAAGCCACGATGCCATGCACCACTACCTTCTAAATAACTAATTAACGCGATTGCACCATTTAAGTAAATTCTATAACCCCATTCCCGAATTCTTCTCGCATAGTTTTCAATTTATTGTTTCAAAATCTACCGCAAAACCGGTCGAATATCTATCCTATCTATTCGAAGCGAGTGAATCGCTATCAGAATTTCAAACTTTTTGCTCCCTGTGACCACATCTCCGAGTGCATTACAAGAAGATATCATATTATATTTTGTTCGCCGTAACCCAATCGATTCCGTCGAACGGGGGGTCACGCCTTAGCAACGGAAGCACTTGAAGCGGCGGAATTATCAGTTTCCGATTGCCGCGCGCCGTAGACTCGAAAGCTCGAAAGCTCGAAAGCTCTACGGTCGACGGTCGAAAATCGCGAGCTACGACGACGCGCTCGCATACAAGATCGTATTGTTTGGGAAAACGTGAAACGACTGCAGATTTTCAACAGCGCTTTGCTTACTTTTAGTTATTGATTTATATGTCATATACAGATATGATATACGTATAATACAATAATATTTATAGAATATAGATTATTGCCATAAGTGAAGCGAACCGTTGACTCGTATATTATATGTTATTGTTTTGATACAATGTAAACAATTTGTTTGTGTATCAGTTTCTCGAAAAACATATGATATATCAAGCTTTACATAAATGATAACATATTCCATATTCGACAGCGGAATTTGATCGGTATCAAATAGATGCAAATACTTGCAAATAAAAACATGTACTTCATTGGTCAAAGAGACTTTACACTTTCAAAGGTGTGAACAATAACAAAATAGGCAATCAGAAAGTAGATTAAGTTGAAAAAACAATGTTACTAGAGACG